>NW_027077799.1:0-300000 GCF_963930625.1 Muntiacus reevesi | reverse complement strand
ATGCCAATACACTCTTAAAACATATAATTGACCTGGGAAGGTTTCCGCAAGAACTCCAACGGTATGGAGAACAAACCACAGGAAGACTTGAAAAATCCCCAGGTAAAGCCAGGGAATCACGTATCAGTAAAGACCTGGCAAGAAAAAGGGAGTCCAAACCAGCTGTCCGAGAAATGGACAGGGCCATATCAGGTTGTTCTAGTGACTTCAACTGCTGTAAAAGTGAAGGGTCTATCTGCCTGGGTCCACAATTCTAGAATAAAACCCTATGGCCTACAGGAGGGGGAGACAGAAACTGAGACTCCAAAGCCAGAGGACAGCTATTCCTGTGAACCTGTTGAAGATCTCAGGCTCTTGTTCAAGCAGAACCCAATCAATCCTGCCTCAGATAAGTAAAATGCATCATATGATGTTCTTCCTCTTTCTAATCATATCTCCCTGTATGACTATTGATCTCTCCCTAAACGAGGCATGTTCACTTGCAAACCACACTGCTTCTCAACTCAACCTAAGCAGCCCGGGCTGCATCTGCATTAATGACAAAGGTTGGGGGTATCTCCAACCCATCCCAGGGTATCAATATCAAAGGCCCACCCTTCCAGCCGAGCTATGGGCTGTTACTCAGCGCCCCCATGTGGTCGTAATATGGCCTTTTGGGGAAAGGGGGAAAGAAAACTTCATGTCTTGGTACCGGCAACAACTGTCTCTATTTACCCCCTGGATGACATCTGCAATCCCACCTGAGCCCTTATTTTCCCTCATGACTAACATCCACCAAGTGACCTTCCCTATCTCTCTAAAAAGCCACTCCCTAACAGGGGTGTCAGTGAGAAATCTAGACGACTCACAATGTGGGATGACTATCACTGTTGAAGCTGATGGGAAAAACCAGGACAGGCCCTGCAGCTGGGAGACCAGCCAACGCCACCCCCGGCCAGCACGCGCCTGGCCCGGCCCGGGGCGCTTCCTGGACCCCGAGCGGCCTGGCGAGGCTGCGGGAGCTCTGGCGGGGGTTGGGGAGGGCGGTGGCTTGAGCGGGGAGGACGTCTCGGTGCCCCCCCACCCCCCGCCCCCCACCATCCCGTTCGCTGCTCAGGGTCACATGGCTCCGGACGAGCGGGGCGTCGGCCCGGGGCTGCGGTCCCCAGAGCCTCCTGTGGGCTTAGGGGCAGCCCAGCCGGGGACCCAGGCGCCCATCCTGCCGGCTGTGCAAACCCCCTGGATTGACTCAGCCCCGCCCTGTCCCCAAACCAAGGCCCGCCCTGCCACCACGCCCCGGGCCCAGCACAGGACCTTCCTGAGAGAGCGGACGAGCGACAGCCAGGCACACGGACAGGCACTCACAGGCACCCACGCCAGGTGAGACAGAGGCAGAAAGAGTCGAGGGTTCAGAGAGAGTCTGGAAGACAGCGTGTGGGCAGGGGGGGCCTCAGGCAGGATGCCGGGCAGCTTCAGAGACCACGCGGCCCTGAGCAGCAAACGCGATGGGGGCGGGGGGAGGCTGCCGAGCAGAGGCAGGCCTGCAGAGGCCCAGGTTGGGTGGGCACCTGAGATATCCGCGGTCCGCGCCCCTTGCACCCCAATCCCCTGAACGCACGCCCCTCTCCGACGAAAGCTTCTCCGGAGTTTGATCACCTGAATTTCTATCCTTGTGCTCAACTGAGTGATGACAGTATATTGCACAGCTAGGTCATTTCCAAATAAATTAAGCTTAGTGTTTCACAGGACACCCGGACATGAATGCAGAGACCAGCAGGGATGCATGTACACCAACCTTGGTAACTGGACAACCAATGGGAAATTACTGTCTGACTCAGGAGAGAGAAAGAAACCCGAACAGATGGAAAAATTGAACAGAAACACAAACTTTGCAACTCACACCCCAATTCAATTACCGAAAAAAACAACAACACTATAACCATTTTAGAAAAACAATAGACCTCTCCATGACCTTTAGTCCGGTGAGGAATTCTTACACACAACAAAAAAAGCCACCTTTTCCAAATCGAGAATATGTTAGCTCACACATTGATTTTACATTGAAATGTGTAACAAATAAACTTAAAATCATTGACTCACTACATACGCATGGAAGTATTTTAAACATAAATATGTTCTTTAGTATTCAGGAAGCACTTGGCACATCTGTAAGGGTATCAGACCCCAAACTGGAACTTAATGGAAGAGTCAGGATAGTCTAAAAATGAATCCCTAACTAAAAGGAATACATAGGATTACGTAGATCAAAAAGGTTAAAGAAGAGAAACTAGAAATCAGTCAATAAATGTTTTAGGGTTTAGCCTAGAGTGACTAGCCTCTGCGTTACTTTTTAAATTTTTCATGTTTGCATCTTCCAAATTTTCCATGCTGAGAATAATACTTTCATATCAGTTTCGAGATCAGTCTCACACTAGAGACAGTAAGAGTGGAATAAGAAATAAGAAATGCTTGGGGGGGGGGAAGAAATGCTTGAACTAAAGGTGGTACTGATGAAATTATTTGCAGGGCAGCCAAGGAGCCACAGATGTAGAGAACAGACTTATGGACACGGGCAGGGGGGAGGAAGGAGAGGGTGAGATGAATGCAGAGGAACATGGAAACACAGTACCATACGTTAAAAGAGATGCCAATGCAATTTGCTGTATGACTCAGGGGACTCAAACAGGGGCTCTGCAACAAGCTAGAGGGGTGGAATGGGGAGGAGGAGACGGGAGAGAGGTTCTGGAGCGAGGAGACATATGTAAACGTGTGGCTCATTCACGTTGATGTTTGGTAACAAATTTCTGTAAAGCAACTATCCTTCAATTGAAAGAAAAAGTCATGTTTGGACTTACCAAACAAGGTCTTGTGTACTTCTAGCATGGCCTTCTGTTTCGTGCTGCCATCCTTAATTCATTCTTCCATATCATTAAACAGACTAGTCAAGTTTTTGCCAAAAACATCTTGAGCTCCTGCATCATGCTGATCAACTGCCTTCTCTCGATCCAGTATAGAATGGAGACCAAAGAAACCTTTTGTCGTTTCTTCAAGTGATTGAAGCCACTCTATGTGATTTTAAAAAATAAATGTGGATAAGACGGATATGACCAAAGCAATCTAATGACAATATCTGTGCTTCATTAAAGATCTGCAGAGAACTAGTAAATTTTTTGTTTCGTATCAGAAGAATTTTTTAAATCCACACCAACATTTCTTTCGCGTCCGCTAGCCATCTAGACAAGGAAAACTGATTTTACCAATCAATGTCCATAGATCTGCCCCCTCACCGTTTTTTACCCAATATGTGTTACTCAGGCAGGAGACCCTGGTTCAATTCCTGGGCCAGGAAGATCTGCTGGAGAAGGGATAGGCTACCCACTCCAGTATTAGTGGGCTTCCCTTGTGGCTCAGTTGGTAAAGAATCATTCCTCTGTACCAAGAGTAGCTCAACTCCTCTCAAAGCAAATACAGGATGGTAGTAACTATGCAGGACAAAGCTGATTCTGTATATTTATAGTACTCACTGATGAGCTTGACAGAGGTCCTAGATCTGTTACCACATTTTTTTTTTTAAGTGATATCTGCATGTGCAGGTGAAAGTGGCTCAGTTCGTGCCTGACTCTTTGCAGCCCCAAGGACTATACAGTCCATGGATTTCTCTAGGCCAGAATACTGGAGTGGGTAGCCTATCCTTTCTCCAGCGGATCTTCCCAACCCAGGACTCAAAGCGGGGTCTCCTGCGTTGCAGGCAGATTCTTTAGCAACTGAGCTAGTAGGGCTTCACTGGTGGCTCAGTTGCTAAAGAATATCTGCATAACTTTCTATCGATTTGGAATTCGCAATCTGTCTGTGAGCAGGGCCGGTCATAAGCAGCTTCTGTGAGAAAACAGAAGCATGTCTGCCTGACTTGCTTCTCTGGGGAGCTTTCACTGTTCTTGCGCTAGTGCACATGGCAAGTTTCTAAGTGAGAAAGTAATGGCTACTATCACAGCTGGCCACTGAGGTACTTAATGGCAGAGGCAATCCCAGCTCTGCCAAGCAGTAGACATCACGAAATCAGCTATTGTCATTGTAGCCAAGTTCCGTGAATTTGTGGTGTTATTTGCTGTGTTCTTCAAGAAGATGCCTTCGCCCTGCCAGTAAGACATATTTCCATAACACACAGCCATGCACTCAATCGATGTGCATCCTCCAGTAAAGCCCAGCCCCGATGTCTTAGAGGAGCCTCTCTGCCCATTGTCATAAACCAGTCTAATTTTGTGTGAGACCGTGAAAACTCAGTGTCTTTATTACATTTGTGCTTCTGACGGGAGGTCTGAGAAGGCACTTCTGAAGGTTTATTCCTACCAGTCGTTGTCATATTTATCGAGTCTTTATTTTATATTTTTTTCTTATTTTTTACTTCTACCAGTTTCTTGCTACCAGCCCGTCTCCCTCCACACTCGTGCACACACGGTCAGTCATGGAATCCCGTGGACTTCAGCCCGCCAGACTCCTCTGCCCATGGAGTTTTCCAGGCAAGAATACTGGAGTGGGTTGCCATTTCCTTCTCCATGTGTGGAGTCTTTAAAGATTCCATCACTGAGGTGTTGCTTCTCCACTTGTACATGCCCTTCCTCCCTAAGTGCAGTAGAAGTCATCCCCACTTCCCAACATGTCTGTCTTCCGTCCTCTGGAGTATGTATTGCTTGAGCTCACCACAGCGTCAGGATATTCTAGAAACCCTTCTGATTGCAGTCTCTTCGGGAGGTTACAAGTGCTTCAAACCTCAGAATTTTTCAAAGCACTTTTTACGACCTCAGCTGAAAGGGAAGTCAACACTCAGTGACAGTCACAGGCTTCCATGGCCTGGACTTGATTATGGGCTGTGCTTTCATAATCATCGTGTTTCCGATACCAACTAAGATGTCACTGAGAAATTTTTTTCTTTCTCATCATTGTATCTTTCATGTTTATTTAGATATATTATGGGTTTTCCTATATATCTTCCCTTAGGGATGAGGGTCTGAAGTCAGTAGAACTTACTACAACTGATTTCCAGTTAGCTGTGTTAGGACAGGAAAAAGAATGACCAGCTGCTGGATTCTTAAGATTATGTATGAAAATATGATTCGTTTTACTGTGTGAAGTCATCCGATTCTAATTTTCTGAAGTAGGCATTCAGAAAAATAAAAAAAAATCGCCTAATTACTAGGCGGTCTCCCATCCAAGTACTGACCAGGCCCGACCCTGCTCAGTTTCCCAGATCAGAGGAGAGAGGGCACGTTCAGGGTGGTATGGCCTTAGACCGAGGCGGCTGGCAGGCGCCCCAGGAGCCCCGCGTTGCGCCTCCCTTGCGGTCTGACCTGCAGCTCGGGCCTGGGGCTGCAGTTCTCCAGCGGGCGCGCGCTGCACTTGAGCCGCACGACCCGCGACTGGACTCCGGCCAGCCAGAGCCTGCAGCTCGGCGGCCAGCGGAGGGCGCCCCAGCTCCGCACACCACGAGCCCAGGCCAGAACCCTTCTGGCACGGCCAGCCGGGGCCTGGCGTGCCTTTGGAACCTGGGGTGGGGGGAGGGGGGGTGGGCAGAGCAGCGAGGACATCTCGGTGCCCCCTCACCCCCTGTCACCCACCATCCCGTTCGCTGCTCAGGGTCAGGTGGCTCCGGACGAGCGGGGCTTCGGCCCGGGTCCGCGGTCCCCGGAGCCTCCTGGGGCTTAGGGGCAGCCCAGCCGGGGCCCCAGGCGCCCGTCCTGCAGGCTGCGCAAACCCCCTGGAGCGCCTCAGCCCCGTCTTTTCGCCCTACCGAGGCCCGCCCTGCCCCCACGCCGCGGGCCCAGCAGAGGACCTTCCTGGGAGAGCGGACGAGCGACAATCAAGGACACGGACTGGCACTCGCACGCACCCATGCCAGGTGAGACAGAGGCAGAAAGAGTCGAGGGTTCAGAGAGAGACTGTAAGACAGCGTGTGGGCAGGGGGGGCCTCGGGCAGGATGCCGGGCAGCTGCAGAGACCACCCGGCCCTGAGCTGCCAAAGCGATGGGGGTGGGGGGAGGCCACTGAGCAGCGGCGGACCTGGAGAGACCCATGGTGGGAGGACACCTGAGACCTCAGCGCTCCGAGCACCGCCCCCTCCCCCCAATCCCTGCACGCATGCCACGCCAGGGCGCTCTGACACTAGCTTCTCTGGAGTTTTGTTACTTGAATGTCTCTCCCTCTGCTCAACTGAGTGATGACAGTGTATTGAACAGCTAGGTCATTTCCAAATAAATTAAGCTTAGTGTTTCACAGGACACCCGGACATGTATGGAGAGACCAGCACGGATGCATGGACACCAACCTTGGTAACTGGACAACCAATGGGAAATTACTGTCTGACTCAGGAGAGAGAAAAAAACCTGAAAAGATGGAATGAAATGAACAGAAAAACAAGCTTTGCAACTCACACCCTTATTTAATTACCAGAAAATAAACAACACTATAACCATTTTAGAAAAACAATAGACCTCTCCATGACCTTTGGTCGGGTGAGGAGTTCAAACACACAGCAAAAAAAAGCCAACTTTTCCAAGTCGTGAATATGTTAGTTCACACATTGACTTTTACATTGAAACGTGTAACAAATAAACTTAAAATCATTTACTCACTACATAAGCATGGAAGTATTTTAAACATAAAATATATTCTATAGTATTCAGGAAGCAATTTGCACATCTCTAAGTGTATCAGACCAAAAACTGGAACGTAGTGGAAGAGTCAGGATAGTCTAAAAATGAATCCCTTACTAAAAGGAACACACAGGATTACTGTAGATAAAAAAGGTTAAAGAAGAGAAGCTAGAAATCAGTCAATAAATGTCTTAGGGGTTAGCTTAGAGTGACTAGCCTCTGCGTGACTCTTTAAATTTTTCATGTTTGCAGCTTCCAAATTTTCCATTTTGAGAATAATACTTTCGCCTCCAAACCAGAGTGACTTGGGGACACAAAGGTAGAAGTCGATAATTTTCTTTGCCTATGTCTGAATATTTACAGTCAGAGGTAGAAAAGGAGGAGTCTGTCCCTTGTCTAGATGATGTCAATCCCCAGGTGTGGGATGTCTCCAGCCCTGGTTTAGCCATAAATGTTCCACCAGGAAAGATTTCTCTGAGACCAAATGCTCCCTAGCCCTGGAAAAGACAATATCCCTTAAAGCCAGTAGCTCTTGAGGGTCTTAAACAATTAGGTAACAAATACCGAGATACTGGAACTCGAATCAGCTGTGAGTCCCCCTGCAACACCCCAATCTTGCCCGTTCAAAAACCAGATGGATCTTACCGATTCGTCCAGGATCTAAGAGCTGTTAATGAAGCTGTGGTTCCAATCCACCACATAGTCCCAAACCCATATACCCTCCTATCCCAAGTCCCAGGAAATGCCAAGTACTTCTCAGTCTTGGACCTTCAAGGTGCTTTCTTTTGCATGCCTCTCCATCCTGAATCCCAAAACTCTTTGCTTTTGAGTGGCGGGACTTGGAAACAAGAGAGACCATACAACTCTCGACTGGACTCGACTACCCCAAGGGTTTAGGGACAGCCCTCATATCTTCGGGACTTCCTTGGGGAGAGAACTAAGGGAATTAACTTTAACAAACAGTAGTCTAATACAGTATGTGGATGACTTGCTCATAGCTAGGCCAGATTTTACCAGCTCTCAAATGGACACTATTTAAAATGCTAACTTTCCTGTATGAAAAGGGTTATCGAGTATCCCACATGTAGGCTCAGATTAGCTTAACCCAAGTAAAATACCTTGGATTTATAATTACGGAGAGAAAAAGAATGCCTGACCCCGAGGGGAGATCCCTCATCTTAAATACACCGTACCCCCAAACAAAACAACAGCTTAGGGGAATTTTAGGAAGGACCAGGTTTTGCAGGATCTGGATTCCTAATTATGGCAATCTGGACAGACCCGTATATGAAAATTTAAGGGGGAAAGAAGAAGAGCCACTCGACTTGCATGAGACCTGAAAGGTGGCCTTTAATGCCCTAAAAGAGTCCATCACTACAGCCCCAGGTTTAGGCCTCTCCAACCTGGAGAAGCCTTTTAGACTCTATGTTTCTGGAAGGACAGGAACTGCTCTTGTGTTAGAGCAGATGATGGGGCCCGTATTACAACCTGTGGCTTATCTCTCAAAATAACTAGATGAGGTGGCCAGAGGGAGGCCCAATTGCCTCCGGGCAGTAGCAGCCAATGCTCTTATGGTTAAGGAGGCATCTAAGCTGACCCTGGGTCAGCCCACCACAGTGTATACGCCTCACCGGGTGCAAGCAGTCTTGGAAAAGAAAGGGGACAGGTGGATGACAGGGGGAAGGATCACCCAATACCAAGCCCTCCTCCTTGACACTCCAGAAATAAAGTTGAGGGTCTGCCAGACTTTAAATCCAGCAACCTTACTGCCAGATCCCCCTACCTCCCCTCTGGATCACCAATGCATACAAATCACAGACGAGTTATACTCTTCTCGCCGGGACCTATCAGAGACACATTTATCTGACCCAGAGGAAAACTGGCACACAGATGGCAGCAGTTTTGTAGAAAAGGGAGAGAGGAAAGCAGGATATGCTGTAGTGAGCCTGGAAGAAACTAAGGAAAGTGGGTCTCTTCCCCCAGACACCTCAGCCCAGAAAGCTGAACTTTTTGCCCTGACAAGAGCTTTGGAGTTAGGAGAAGGAAAGAGGATTAATGTGTGTATGGACTCTAAGTATGCTTTCCTCATTCTGCATGCCCGTGCAGCAATTTGGAAAGAAAGAGGGATGCTCAGTGCCCGAAGCTCTGCTATTAAACACAAAGAGCTCATTCTCAGGCTCCTGGAGGCAGTCAAACTTCCTGCAAAATTAGCTGTCATCCACTGCAAGAGTCACCAAAAGGGGCAAGAAAAAGAGGCTCAGGGAAATAGGAAAGCTGATCAAGAGGCAGGACGAGCTGCCGGGGAAGCTACCTCTGACACTGCTATCTGCCCCCTTTTCCCCATGGAAACCCTGACTCCAGATTTTACCGCAGGGGGACATTCCCGATATGCTGAGTGGGGCTGGGAGATTGGGTCACATGGGTGGTTTCAGCCTGATCAGGCCCAAATAATACTCCCTGATTCTCAGGTTTAAAACATTACTAACTCCTTACATAAGAGCGCCCATTTTGGAAAAGATAATCTAGAAATCTTGCTTAAGCCTATTCTCTCCCATCCCCAATTAGCTTAGGTTGTTAAACAAGTCACACAAAATTGTGACACCTGTCTAAAAAATAACCCAAAAACCAGACCTCCTCTAATTACACCTGTCCAACATCGGGGATCATACCCAGGAGCGGACTGGCAAGTAGAATTTATAGCCATGCCCAAGACCCAAGGGTTTTCTTACTTGCGAGTTTTTATTGACACATTCACAGGATGGATCGAAGCGTTCCCTACTGAGACTGAGAGAGCTACAGAAGTCTGTAAAGCTCTGCTGAAGGAGATAGTGCCTAGGTTTGGGCTGCCTCGGTCACTTCAGAGTGACAATGGGCCCTCACTTACACAACGATACTCCAGAACCTAGCCAAATGCTTAGACATAAAATACCAGCTCCGCTCATCCTGGAGGCCTCAAGCTTCAGGAAAGGTAGAGAGAGCCAACCAGACTCTTAAAAGGGCTCTGTCTAAGCTATGTCAGAAACACATAATAAGTGGACACATATGCTGCCCATAGCCCTCATGAGGCTACGGACATCCCCCAAACGGCCACTATTGTTAAGTCCTTATGAAATGATGTATGGACGACCATTCTTAACTTCTGATTTGTTTCTTGACGAGGATGCCAATACACTCTTAAACATATAATTGACCTGGGAAGGTTTCAGCAAGAACACCAACGGTATGGAGAACAAACCACCGGAAGACTTGAAAAATCCCCAGGTAAAGCCAGGGGATCAAGTATCAGTAAAGACCTGGCAAGAAAAAGGGAGTCCAAACCAGCTGTCCGAGAAATGGACAGGGCCATATCAGGTTGTTCTAGTGACTTCAACTGCTGTAAAAGTGAAGGGTCTATCTGCCTGGGTCCACAATTCTAGAATAAAACCCTATGGCCTACAGGAGGGGGAGACAGAAACTGAGACTCCAAAGCCAGAGGACAGCTATTCCTGCGAACCTGTTGAATATCTCAGGCTCTTGTTCAAGCAGAATCCCATCAATCCTGCCTCAGATAAGAAAAATGCATCATATGATGTTCTTCCTCTTTCTAATCATATCTCCCTGTATGGCTATTGATCTCTCCCTAAACGAGGCATGTTCACTTGAAACCGCACTGCTTCTCAACTGAACCTAAGCAGCCCGGGCTGCATCTGCATTAATGACAAAGGTTGGGGGTATGTCCAACCCATCCCAGGGTATCACTATCAAAGGCCCACCCTTCCAGCTGAGCTATAGGCTGTTACTCAGCGACCCCATGTGGTCGTAACATGGCCTTTTGGGGAAAGGGGGAAAAAAAACTTGATGTCTTGGTACCAGCAACAACTGTCTCTATTTACCCCCTGGATGACATCTGCAATCCCACCTGAGCCCTTATTTTCTCTCATGACTAACCTCCCCCAAGTGACCTTCCCTTTCTCTCTAAAAAGCCACTCCCTAACAGGGGTGTCAGTTAGAAATCTAGACGACTCACAATGTGGGGTGACCATCACTATTGAAACTGATGGGAAAAACCGGGACAGGCCCTGCAGCTGGGAGACCAGCCGACGCCACCCCCGGCCAGCAGGCGCCTGGCCCGGCCCGGGGCGCCTCCCGGATCCCGAGCGGCCTGGCGAGGCTGCGGGAGCTCTGGCGGGGGTTGGGGAGGGGGTGGCTTGAACGGGGAGGACGTCTCGGTGCCCCCCCACCCCCCGCCCCGCACCATCCCGTTCGCTGCTCAGGGTCACGTGGCTCCGGACGAACGGGGCATTGGCCCGGGGCCACGGTCCCCGGAGCCTCCTGCAGGCTTAGGGGCAGCCCAGCCGGGGCCCCAGGCGCCCATCCTGCTGGCTGTGCAAACCCCCTGGAGTGCCTCAGCCCCGCCCTGTCCCCAAACCGAGGCCCGCCCTGCCCCCACGCCACGGGCCCAGCACAGGACCTTCCTGAGAGAGCGGACGAGCGACAGCCAGCCACACGGACAGGCACTCGCACACACCCACGCCAGGTGAGACAGAGGCAGAAAGAGTCGAGGGTTCAGAGAGAGACTGGAAGACAGCGTGTGGGCAGGGGGGGCCTCGGGCAGGATGCCGGGCCGCTGCAGAGACCACCCGGCACTGAGCAGCCAAAGCGATGGGGGCGGGGGGAGGCCACTGAGCAGCGGCGGGCCTGGAGAGTCCCAGGGTGGGAGGACACCTGAGATCTCCGCGCTCCGCGCCCCGCCCCACTCCCCCAACCCCCTGCACGCATGCCACGCCGGGGCGCTCTGACACTAGCTTCTCTGGAGTTTTGTCACATGAATTTCTCTCCCTCTGCTCAAATGAGTGATGACAGTGTAATGAACAGCTAGGTCATTTCCAAATAAATTAAACTTAGTGTTTCACAGGACACCCGGACATGTATGGAGAGACCAGCACGAATGCATGGACACCAACCTTGGTAACTGGACAACCAATGGGACATTACTTTCTGACTCAGAAGAGAGAAAGAAACCTGAACAGATGGAATGAAATGAACAGAAACACAAGCTTTGCAACTCACACCCTAATTCAATTACCAGAAAATAAACAACACTATAACCATTTTAGAAAAACAATAGTCCTCTCCATGACCTTTGGTCGGGTGAGGAGTTCAAACACACAGCAAAAAAAAGCCAACTTTTCCAAGTCGTGAATATGTTAGTTCACACATTGACTTTTACATTGAAATGTGTAACAAATTAACTTAAAATCATTGACTCACTACATAAGCATGGAAGTATTTTAAATATAAAATATGTTCTATAGTATTCAGGAAGAACTTGGCACATCTCTAAGTGTATCAGACCCAAAACTGAAACGTAGTGGAAGAGTCAGAATAGTCTAAAAATGAATCCTTAACTAAAAGGAACACACAGGATTACTGTAGATAAAAAAGGTTAAAGAAGAGAAGCTAGAAATCAGTCAATAAATGTCTTAGGGGTTAGCTTAGAGTGACTAGCCTCTGTGTGACTCTTTAAATTTTTCATGTTTGCAGCTTCCAAATTTTCCATTTTGAGAATAATAATTTCGCCTCCAAACCAGAGTGACTTGGGGACACAGGGCAGCCCGGGCTGCTTTTGGGGACACAAAGGTAGAAGTCGATAATTTTCTTTGCCTATGTCTGAATATTTACAGTCAGAGGTAGAAAAGGAGGAGTCTGTCCCTTGTCTAGATGAGGTCAATCCCCAGGTGTGGGATGTCTCCAGCCCTGGTTTAGCCATAAATGTTCCACCATTAAAGATTTCTCTGAGACCAAATGCTCCCTAGCCCTGGAAAAGACAATATCCCTTAAAACCAGTAGCTCTTGATGGTCTTAAACCATTAGTTAACAAATACCGAGATACTGGAACTCGAATCAGCTGTGAGTCCCCCTGCAACACCCCAATCTTGCCCGTTCAAAAACCAGATGGATCTTACCGATTCGTCCAGGATCTAAGAGCTGTTAATGAAGCTGTGGTTCCCTTCCATCCCATAGTCCCAAACCCATATACCCTCCTATTCCAAGTCCCAGGAAATGCCAAGTACTTCTCAGTCTTGGACCTTCAAGGTGCTTTCTTTTGCATGCCTCTCCATCCTGAATCCCAAAATCTCTTTGCTTTTGAGTGGCGGGACTTGGAAACAAGAGAGACCATACAACTCTCGACTGGACTCGACTACCCCAAGGGTTTAGGGACAGCCGTCATATCTTCGGGACTTCCTCGGGGAGAGAACTAAGGGAATTAACTTTAACAAACAGTAGTCTAATACAGTATGTGGATGACTTGCTCATAGCTAGGCCAGATTTTACAGGCTCTCAAATGGACACTATTTAAAACGCTAACTTTCCTGTATGAAAAGGGTTATCGAGTATCCCCCAAGTAGGCTCAGATTAGCTTAACCCAAGTAAAATACCTTGGATTTATAATTACGGAGAGAAAAAGAATGCCTGACCCTGAGGGGAGATCCCTCATCTTAAATATACCGTATCCCCAAACAAAACTACAGCTTAGGGGATTTTAAGGAAGAACCGGGTTTTGCAGCATCTGGGTTCCTAATTATGGCAATCTGGCCAGACCCCTATATGAAAATTTAAGGGGGAAAGAGGAAGAGCCACTCGACTGGCATGAGATCTGTAAGGTGGCCTTTAATGCCCTAAAAGAGTCCATCACTACAGACCCAGCTTTAGGCCTCCCCAACCTGGAGAAGCCTCTTAGACTCTATGTTTCTGGAAGGACAGGAACTGCTCTTGGGGTGTTAGAGCAGATGATGGGGCCCGTATTACAACCTGTGGCTTATCTCTCAAAATAACTACATGAGGTGGCCAGAGGGTGGCCTACTTGCCTCCGGGCAGAAGCAGCCACCGCTCTTATGGTTAAGGAGGCATCTAAGCTGACCCTGGGTCAGCCCACCACAGTGTATACACCTCATCGGGTGCAAGCAGTCTTGGAAACGAAAGGGGACAGGTGGATGACAGGGGGAAGGATCACCCAATACCAAGCCCTCCTCCTTGACACTCGAGAAATAAAGTTGAGGGTCTGCCAGACTTTAAATCCAGCAACCTTACTGCCAGATCCCCCTACATCCCCTCTGGATCACCAATGCATACAAATTACAGACGAGTTATACTCTTCTCACCGGGACCTATCAGAGACACCTTTATCTGACCCAGAGGAAAACTGGCACACAGATGGCAGCAGCTTTGTAGAAAAGGGAGAGAGGAAAGCAGGATATGCTGTAGTGAGCCTGGAAGAAACTAAGGAATGTGGGTCTCTTCCCCCAGACACCTCAGCCCAGAAAGCTGAAATTTTTGGCCTGACGAGAGCTTTGGAGTTAGGAGAAGGAAAGAGGATTAATGTGTGTATGGACTCTAAGTATGCTTTCCTCATTCTGCATGCCCGTGCAGCAATTTGGAAAGAAAGAGGGATGCTCAGTGCCCGAAGCTCTGCTATTAAACACAAAGAGCTCATTCTCAGGCTCCTGGAGGCAGTCAAACTTCCTGCAAATTTAGCTGTCATCCACTGCAAAAGTCACCAAAAGGGGCAAGAAAAAGTGGCTCAGGGAAATAGGAAAGCTGATCAAGAGGCAGGACGATCTGCCGGGGAAGCTACCTCTGCCACTGCTATCTGCCACCTTTTCCCCAAGGAAACCCTGACTCCAGATTTTACCCCATGGGGACATTCCCGATATGCTGAGCGGGGCTGAGAGATGGGGTCACATGGGTGGTTTCAGCCTGATCAGGCCCAAATAATACTCCCTGATTCTCAGGTTTAAAACATTACTAACTCCTTACATAAGAGTGCCCATTTTGGAAAAGATAATCTAGAAATCTTGCTTAAGCCTATTCTCTCCCAACCCCAGTTAGCTAAGGTTGTTAAAGAAGTCACACAAAATTGTGACACCTGTCTAAAAAATAACCCAAAAACCAGATCTCCTCTAATTACACCTGTCCAACATTGGGGATCATACCCAGGAGCGGACTGGCAATGCCGCTCCACATTTAGAATTTACAGCCATGCCCAAGACCGAAGGGTTTTCTTACTTGCTAGTCTTTATTGACACATTCACAAGATGGATCGAAGCGTTCCCTACTGAGACTGAGAGAGCTACAGAAGTCTGTAAAGCTCTGCTGAAGGAGATAGTGCCTAGGTTTGGGCTGCCTCGGTCACTTCAGAGTGACAACGGGCCCTCACTTACAGCCACGATACCCCAGAACCTAGCCGCATGCTTAGGCAAAAAATACCAGTTCCGCTCATCCTGGAGGCCTCAAGCTTCAGGAAAGGTAGAGAGAGCCAACCAGACTCTTAAAAGGGCTCTGGCTAAGCTATGTCAGAAACACATAATAAGTGGACACATATGCTGCCCATAGCCCTCATAGGATACGGACATCCCCCAAACGGCCACTATTGTTAAGTCCTTATGAAATGATGTATGGACAACCATTCTCAATTTCTGATTTGTTTCTTGACGAGGATGCCAATACACTCTTAAAACATATAATTGACCTGGGAAGGTTTCAGCAAGAACTCCAACGGTATGGAGAACAAACCACAGGAAGACTTGAAAAATCCCCAGGTAAAGCCAGGGGATCACGTATCCGTAAAGACCTGGCAAGAAAAAGGGAGTCCAAACCAGCTGTCCGAGAAATGGACAGGGCCATATCAGGTTGTTCTAGTGACTTCAACTGCTGTAAAAGTGAAGGGTCTATCTGCCTGGGTCCACAATTCTAGAATAAAACCCTATGGCCTACAGGAGGGGGAGACAGAACCTGAGACTCCAAAGCCAGAGGACAGCTATTCCTGTGAACCTGTTGAAGATCTCAGGCTCTTGTTCAAGCAGAACCCCATCAATCCTGCCTCAGTTAAGTAAAATGCATCATATGATGTTCTTCCTCTTTCTAATCATATCTCCCTGTATGGCTATTGATCTCTCCCTAAACGAGGCATGTTCACTTGCAAACCACACTGCTTCTCAACTCAACCTAAGCAGCCCGGGCTGCATCTGCATTAATGACAAAGGTTGGGGGTATGTCCAACCCATCCCAGGGTATCACTATCAAAGGCCCACCCTTCCAGCCGAGCTATGGGCTGTTACTCAGGGCCCCCATGTGGTCGTAATATGGCCTTTTGGGGAAAGGGGGAAAAAAAACCTCATGTCTTGGTACCAGCAACAACTGTCTCTATTTACCCCCGGGATGACATCTGCAATCCCACCTGAGCCCTTATTTTCTCTCATGACTAACGTCCCCCAAGTGACCTTCCCTATCTCTCTAAAAAGCCACTCCCTAACAGGGGTGTCAGTGAGAAATCTAGACGACTCACAATGTGGGGTGACCGTCACTGTTGAAACTGATGGGAAAAACCGGGACAGGCCCTGCAGCTGGGAGACCAGCCGACGCCACCCCCGGCCAGCACGCGCCTGGCCCGGCCCGGGGCGCTTCCCGGACCCCGAGCGGCCTGGTGAGGCTGCGGGAGCTCTGGCGGGGGTTGGGGAGGGGGGTGGCTTGAGCGGGGAGGACGTCTCGGTGCCCCCCCACCCCCCGCCCCCCACCATCCCGTTCGCTGCTCAGGGTCACGTGGCTCCGGACGATCGGGGCCTCGGCCCGGGGCCGCGGTCCCCGGAGCCTCCTGCGGGCTTAGGGGCAGCCCAGCCGGGGCCCCAGGCGCCCATCATGCAGGCTGTGCAAACCCCCTGGTGCGCCTCAGCCCCGCCCTGTCCCCAAACCGAGGCCCGCCCTGCCCCCACGCCACAGGCCCAGCACAGGACCTTCCTGAGAGAGCGGACGAGCGACAGCCAGGCACACGGACAGGCACTCGCACACAACAACGCCAGCTGAGACAGAGGCAGAATGAGACGAGGTTGCAGAGAGACACCGGAAGACATTGTGTGGGCAGGGTGGCCTCGGGCAGGATGCCGGGCAGCAGCAGAGACCACCCGGCCCTGAGCAGCAAACGCGATGGGGGCGGGGGGAGGCTGCCGAGCAGAGGCAGGCCTGGAGAGGTCCAGGTTGGGAGGGCACCTGAGATATCCGCGTTTCGCGCTCCGCCCACCCCAACCCCCTGAACGCACGCGCCTCTCCGACAAAAGCATCTCCGGAGTTTGATCACCTGAATTTCTATCCTTGTGCTCAACTGAGTGATGACAGTATATTGCACAGCTAGGTCATTTCCAAATAAATTAAGCTTAGTGTTTCACAGGACACCCGGACATGAATGCAGAGACCAGCACGGATGCATGGACACCAACCTTGGTAACTGGACAACCAATGGGAAATTATTGTCTGACTCAGGAGAGAGAAAGAAACCCGAACACATGGAAAACATGAACAGAAACTTAAAGTTTGCAACTCACACCCCAATTCAATTACCGAAAAAAACAACAACACTATAACCATTTTAGAAAACAATAGACCTCTCCATGACCTTTGGTCCAGTGAGGAGTTCTTACACACAACAAAAAAAGCCACCTTTTACAAATCGAGAATATGTTAGTTCACACATTGACTTTTACATTGAAATGTGTAACAAATAAATTTAAAATCATTGACTCACTACATACGCATGGAAGTATTTTAAACATAAAATATGTTCTATAGTATTCAGGAAACACTTGGCACATCTGTAAGTGTATCAGACCCCAAACTGGAACTTAATGGAAGAGTCAGGATAGTCTAAAAATGAATCCCTAACTGAAAGGAATACACAGGATTACGTAGATCAAAAAGGTTAAAGAAGAGAAACTAGAAATCAGTCAATAAATGTTTTAGGGGTTAGCCTAGACTGACTAGCCTCTGCGTTACTTTTTAAATTTTTCATGTTTACATCTTCCAAATTTTCCATGCTGAGAATAATACTCTCATATCAGTTTCGAGATCAGTCTCACACTAAAGACAGTAAGAGTGGAATAAGAAATAAGAAATGCTTGGTGGGGGGCAAGAAATGCTTGAACTAAAGGTGGTACTGATGAAATTATTTGCAGGGCAGCCAAGGAGTCACAGATGTAGAGAACAGACTTATGGACACTGGCAGGTGTGAGGAAGAAAAGGGTGAGATGAATGCAGAGGAACATGGAAACATAGTACCATACGTTAAAAGAGATGCCAATGCAATTTGCTGTATGACTCAGGGGACTCAAACAGGGGCTCTGCAACAAGCTAGATGGGTGGAACGGAGAGGAGGAGATGGGAGAGAGGTTCAGGAGGGAGGAGACATATGTACACCTGTGGCTCATTCACGTTGATGTTTGGCAACAAAATTCTGTAAAGCAACTATCCTTCAATTGAAAGAAAAAGTCATGTTTGGACTTACCAAACAAGGTCTTGTGTACTTCTAGCATGGCCTTCTGTTTCGTGCTGCCATCCTTAATTCATTCTTCCATATCATTAAACAGACTAGTCAAGTTTTTGCCAAAAACATCTTGAGCTCCTGCATCATGCTGATCAACTGCCTTCTCTCGATCCAGTATAGAATGGAGACCAAAGAAACCTTTTGTCGTTTCTTCAAGTGATTGAAGCCACTCTATGTGATTTTAAAAAATAAATGTGGATAAGACGGATATGACCAAAGCAATCTAATGACAATATCTGTGCTTCATTAAAGATCTGCAGAGAACTAGTAAATTTTTTGTTTCGTATCAGAAGAATTTTTTAAATCCACACCAACATTTCTTTCGCCTCCGCTAGCCATCTAGACAAGGAAAACTGATTTTACCAATCAATGTCCATAGTTCTGCCCCCTCACCGTTTTTTACCCAATATGTGTTACTCAGGCAGGAGACCCTGGTTCCATTCCTGGGTCAGGAAGATCTGCTGGAGAAGGGATAGGCTACCCACTCCAGTATTAGTGGGCTTCCCTTGTGGCTCAGTTGGTAAAGAATCATTCCTCTGTACCAAGAGTAGCTCAACTCCTCTCAAAGCAAATACAGGATGGTAGTAACTATGCAGGACAAAGCTGAATCTGTATATTTATAGTACTCACTCATGAGCTTGACAGAGGTCCTAGATCTGTTACCACATTTTTTTTAAGTGATATCTGCATGTGCAGGTGAAAGTGGCTCAGTTCGTGCCTGACTCTTTGCAGCCCCAAGGACTATACAGTCCATGGAATTCTCTAGGCCAGAATACTGGAGTGGGTAGCCTATCCTTTCTCCAGCGGATCTTCCCAACCCAGGACTCAAAGCGGGGTCTCCTGCGTTGCAGGCAGATTCTTTAGCAACTGAGCTAGTAGGGCTTCACTGGTGGCTCAGTTGCTAAAGAATATCTGCATAACTTTCTATCGATTTGGAATTAGCAATCTGTCTGTGAGCAGGGCCGGTCATAAGCAGCTTCTGTGAGAAAACAGAAGCATGTCTGCCTGACTTGCTTCTCTGGGGAGCTTTCACTGTTCTTGCGCTAGTGCACATGGCAAGTTTCTAAGTGAGAAAGTAATGGCTACTATCACAGCTGGCCACTGAGGTACTTAATGGCAGAGGCAATCCCAGCTCTGCCAAGCAGTAGACATCACGAAATCAGCTATTGTCATTGTAGCCAAGTTCCGTGAATTTGTGGTGTTATTTGCTGTGTTCTTCAAGAAGATGCCTTCGCCCTGCCAGTAAGACATATTTCCATAACACACAGCCATGCACTCAATCGATGTGCATCCTCAAGTAAAGCCCAGCCCCGATGTCTTAGAGGAGCCTCTCTGCCCATTGTCATAAACCAGTCTAATTTTGTGTGAGACCGTGAAAACTCAGTGTCTTTATTACGCTTGTGCTTCTGACGGGAGGTCTGAGAAGGCACTTCTGAAGGTTTATTCCTACCAGTCGTTGTCATATTTATCGAGTCTTTATTTTATATTTTTTTCTTATTTTTTACTTCTACCAGTTTCTTGCTACCAGCCCGTCTCTCTCCACCCTCGTGCACACACGGTCAGTCATGGAATCCCGTGGACTTCAGCCCGCCAGACTCCTCTGCCCATGGAGTTTTCCAGGCAAGAATACTGGAGTGGGTTGCCATTTCCTTCTCCATGTGTGGAGTCTTTAAAGATTCCATCACTGAGGTGTTGCTTCTCCACTTGTACATGCCCTTCCTCCCTAAGTGCAGTAGAAGTCATCCCCACTTCCCAACATGTCTGTCTTCCGACCTCTGGAGTATGTATTGCTTGAGCTCACCACAGCGTCAGGATATTCTAGAAACCCTTCTGATTGCAGTCTCTTCGGGAGGTTACAAGTGCTTCAAACCTCAGAATTTTTCAAAGCACTTTTTACGACCTCAGCTGAAAGGGAAGTCAACACTCAGTGACAGTCACAGGCTTCCATGGCCTGGACTTGATTATGGGCTGTGCTTTCATAATCATCGTGTTTCCGATACCAACTAAGATGTCACTGAGAAATTTTTTTCTTTCTCATCATTGTATCTTTCATGTTTATTTAGATATATTATGGGTTTTCCTATATATCTTCCCTTAGGGATGAGGGTCTGAAGTCAGTAGAACTTACTACAACTGATTTCCAGTTAGCTGTGTTAGGACAGGAAAAAGAATGACCAGCTGCTGGATTCTTAAGATTATGTATGAAAATATGATTCATTTTACTGTGTGAAGTCATCCAATTCTAACTTTCTGAAGTAGGCATTCAGAAAAATCAAAAAAAAATCGTCTAACTACTAGGCGGTCTCCCATCCAAGTACTGACCAGGCCCGACCCTGCTCAGTTTCCCAGATCAGAGGAGAGAGGGCACGTTCAGGGTGGAATGGCCTTAGACCGAGGCGGCTGGCAGGCGCCCCAGGAGCCCCGTGTTGCTCCTCCCTTGCGGTCTGACCTGCCTGTCGGGCCTGGGGCTGCAGTTCTAGAGCGGGCTCGCGCTGCACTTGAGCCGCACGACCCGCGATTGGACTCCGGCCGGCCAGAGCCTGCAGCTCGGAGGCCAGCGGAGGGCGTCCCCGCTCCGCACACCGCGAGCCCAGGCCAGCACCAGTCTGGCCCGGCCGGCCGGGGCCTGGCGTGCCTGCGGAACCTGGGGTGCGGGGAGTGGGGGTGGGTAGAGCAGCGAGGACATCTCGGTGCCCCCTCACCCCCTGTCACCCACCATCCCGTTCGCTGCTCAGGGTCAGGTCGCTCCGGAAGAGCGGGGCTTCGGCCCGGGTCTGCAGTCCCCGGAGCCTCCTGGAGCTAGGGGCAGCCCAGCCGGGGCCCCAGGCTCCCATCCTGCCGGCTGTGCAAACACCCTGGAGTGACTCAGCCCCGCCCAGTCCCCAAACCGAGGCCCGCCCTGCCCCCACATCACGGGCCCAGCACAGGACCTTCCTGAGAGAGCGGACGAGCGACAGCCAGGCACATGGACAGGCACTCGCACGCACCCACGCCAGGTGAGACAGAGGCAGAAAGAGTCGAGGGTTCAGAGAGAGACTGGAAGACAGCGTGTGGGCAGGGGGGGCCTCGGGCAGGATGCCGGGCAGCTGCAGAGACCACCCGGCCCTGAGCAGCCAAAGCGATGGGGGCGGGGGAAGGCCACTCAGCAGCGGCGGGCCTGGAGAGGCACAGGGTGGGAGGACACCTGAGATCTCCACGCTCCGCGCCCCACCCCCCTCCCCCCAACCCCCTGCACGCATGCCACGCCAGGGCGCTCTGACACTAGCTTCTCTGGATTGTCACATGAATTTCTCTCCCTCTGCTCAACTGAGTGATGACAGTGTATTGAACAGCTAGGTCATTTCCAAATAAATTAAGCTTAGTGTCTCACAGGACACCCGGACATGTATGGAGAGACCAGCACGGATGCATGGACACCGACCTTGGTAACTGGACAACCAATGGGAAATTACTGTCTGACTCAGGAGAGAGAAAGAAACCCGAACAGATGGAATGAAATGAACAGAAACACAAGCTTTGCAACTCACACCCTAATTCAATTACCAGAAAATAAACAACACTATAACCATTTTAGAAAAACAATAGACCTCTCCATGACCTTTGGTCGGGTGAGGAGTTCAAACACACACCAAAAAAAAAGCCAACTTTTCCAAGTCGTGAATATGTTAGTTCACACATTGACTTTTACATTGAAATGTGTAACAAATAAACTTAAAATCATTGACTCACTACATAAGCATGGAAGTATTTTAAACATAAAATATGTTCTATAGTATTCAGGAAGCACTTGGCACATCTGTAAGAGTATCAGACCCAAAACTGGAACGTAGTGGAAGAGTCAGGATAGTCTAAAAATGAATCCCTAACTAAAAGGAACACACAGGATTACTGTAGATAAAAAAGGTTAAAGAAGAGAAGCTAGAAATCAGTCAATAAATGTCTTAGGGGTTAGCTTAGAGTGACTAGCCTCTGCGTGACTCTTTAAATTTTTCATGTTTGCAGCTTCCAAATTTTCCATGGTGAGAATAATACTTTCGCCTCCAAACCAGAGTGACTTGGGGACACAAAGGTAGAAGTCAATAATTTTCTTTGCCTATGCCTGAATATTTACAGTCACAGGTAGAAAAGGAGGAGTCTGTCCCTTGTCTAGATGAGGTCAATCCCCAGGTGTGGGATGTCTCCAGCCCTGGTTTAGCCATAAATGTTCCACCAGTAAAGATTTCTCTGAGACCAAATGCTCCCTAGCCCTGGAAAAGAAAATATCCCTTAAAACCAGTAGCTCTTGAGGGTCTTAGACCATTAGTTAACAAATACCGAGATACTGGAACTCGAATCAGCTGTGAGTCCCCCTGCAACACCCAAATCTTGCCCGTTCAAAAACCAGATGGATCTTACCGATTCGTCCAGGATCTAAGAGCTGTTAATGAAGCTGTGGTTCCCATCCACCCCATAGTCCCAAACCCATATACCCTCCTATCCCAAGTCCCAGGATATGCCAAGTACTTCGCAGTCTTGGACCTTCAAGGTGCTTTCTTTTGCATGCCTCTCCATCATGAATCCCAAAATCTCTTTGCTTTTGAGTGGCGGGACTTGGAAACAAGAGAGACCATACAGATCTCCACTGGACTCGACTACCCAAAGGGTTTAGGGACAACCCTCATATCTTCGGGACTTCCTCGGGGAGAGAACTAAGGGAATTAACTTTAACAAACAGTAGTCTAATACAGTATGTGGATGACTTGCTCATAGCTAGGCCAGATTTTACCGGCTCTCAAATGGACACTATTTAAAACGCTAACTTTCCTGTATGAAAAGGGTTATCGAGTATCCCCCAAGTAGGCTCAGATTAGCTTAACCCAAGTAAAATACCTTGGATTTATAATTACGGAGAGAAAAAGAATGCCTGACCCCGAGGGGAGATCCCTCATCTTAAATACCCCGTACCCCCAAAAAAAACAACAGCTTAGGGGATTTTTAGGAAGGACCGTGTTTTACAGGATCTGGATTCCTAATTACGGGAATCTGGCCAGACCCCTATATGAAAATTTAAGGGGGAAAGAGGAAGAGCCACTCGACTGGCATGAGACCTGCAAGGTGGCCTTTAATGCCCTAAAAGAGTCCATCACTACAGACCCAGCTTTAGGCCTCCCCAACCTGGAGAAGCCTTTTAGACTCTATGATTCTGGAAGGACAGGAACTGCTCTTGGGGTGTTAGAGCAGATGATGGGGCCCATATTACAACCTGTGGATTATCTCTCAAAATAACTAGATGAGGTGGCCAGAGGGTGGCCCACTTGCCTCCGGGCAGTAGTAGCCACCGCTCTTATGGTTACGGAGGCATCTCAGCTGAACCTGGGTCAGACCACGACAGTGTATACGCCACACCGGGTGCAAGCAGTCTTGGAAACGAAAGGGGACAGGTGGATGACAGGGGGAAGGATCACCCAATACCAAGCCCTCCTCCTTGACACTCCAGAAATAAAGTTGAGGGTCTGCCAGACTTTAAATCCAGCAACCTTACTGCCAGATCCCCCTACCTCCCCTCTGGATCACCAATGCATACAAATCACAGACGAGTTATACTCTTCTCGCTGGGACCTATCAGAGACACCTTTATCTGACCCAGAGGAAAACTGGCACACAGATGGCAGCAGTTTTGTAGAAAAGGGAGAGAGGAAAGCAGGATATGCTGTAGTGAGCCTGGAAGAAACTAAGGAAAGTGGGTCTCTTCCCCCAGACACCTCAGCCCAGAAAGCTGAACTTTTTGGCCTGACAAGAGCTTTGGAGTTAGGAGAAGGAAAGAGGATTAATGTGTGTATGGACTCTAAGTATGCTTTCCTCATTCTGCATGCCCGTGCAGCAATTTGCAAAGAAAGAGGGATGCTCAGTGCCCGAAGCTCTGCTATTAAACACAAAGAGCTCATTCTCAGGCTCCTGGAGGCAGTCAAACTTCCTGCAAAATTAGCTGTCATCCACTGCAAGAGTCACCAAAAGGGGCAAGAAAAAGAGGCTCAGGGAAATCGGAAAGCTGATCAAGAGGCAGGACGAGCTGCCGGGGAAGCTACCTCTGCCACTGCTATCTGCCCCCTTTTCCCCAAGGAAACCCTGACTCCAGATTGTACCCCAGGGGGACATTCCCGATATGCTGTGTGGGGCTGGGAGATTGGGTCACATGGGTGGTTTCAGCCTGATCAGGCCCAAATAATACTCCCTGATTCTCAGGTTTAAAACATTACTAACTCCTTACATAAGAGCGCCCATTTTGGAAAAGATAATCTAGAAATCTTGCTTAAGCCTATTCTCTCCCATCCCCAGTTAGCTAAGGTTGTTAAACAAGTCACACAAAATTGTGACACCTGTCTAAAAAAATAACCCAAAAACCAGACCTCCTCTAATTTCACCTGTCCAACATCGGGGATCATACCCAGGAGCGGACTGGCAATGCCACTCCGCATTAAGAATTTACAGCCATGCCCAAGACCCAAGGGTTTTCTTACTTGCTAGTCTTTATTGACACATTCAGAGGATGGATCGAAGCGTTCCCTACTGAGACTGAGAGAGCTACAGAAGTCTGTAAAGCTCTGCTGAAGAGATAGTGCCTAGGTTTGGGCTGCCTCGGTCACTTCAGAGTGACAACCGGCCCTCACTTACAGCCACGATACCCCAGAACCTAGGTGCATGCTTAGGCATAAAATACCGGCTGCGCTCATCCTGGAGGCCTCAAGCTTCAGGAAAGGTAGAGAGAGCCAACCAGACTCTTAAAAGGGCTCTGGCTAAGCTATGTCAGAAACACATAATAAGTGGACACATATGCTGCCCATAGCCCTCATGAGGCTACGGACATCCCCCAAACGGCCACTATTGTTAAGTCCTTATGAAATGATGTATGGACGACCATTCTGAACTTCTGATTTGTTTCTTGACGAGGATGCCAATACACTCTTAAAACATATAATTGACCTGGGAAGGTTTCAGCAAGAACTCCAACGGTATGGAGAACAAACCACAGGAAGACTTGAAAAATCCCCAGGTAAAGTCAGGGGATCAAGTATCAGTAAAGACCTGGCAAGAAAAAGCGAGTCCAAACCAGCTGTCCGAGAAATGGACAGGGCCATATCAGGTTGTTCTAGTGACTTCAACTGCTGTAAAAGTGAAGGGTCTATCTGCCTGGGTCCACAATTCTAGAATAAAACCCTATGGCCTACAGGAGGGGGAGACAGAAACTGAGACTCCAAAGCCAGAGGACAGCTATTCCTGTGAACCTGTTGAAGATCTCAGGCTCTTGTTCAAGCAGAATCCCATCAATCCTGCCTCAGATAAGTAAAATGCATCATATGATGTTCTTCCTCTTTCTAATCATATCTCCCTGTATGGCTATTGATCTCTCCCTAAACGAGGCATGTTCACTTGCAAACCACACTGCCTCTCAACTCAACCTAAGCAGCCCGGGCTGCATCTGCATTAATGACAAAGGTTGGGGGTATGTCCAACCCATCCCAGGGTATCACTATCAAAGGCCCACCCTTCCAGCCGAGCTATGGGCTGTTACTCAGCGCCCCCATGTGTTCGTAATATGTCCTTTTGGGGAAAGGGGGAAAAAAAACTTCATGTCTTTGTACCAGCAACAACTGTCTCTATTTACCCCCTGGATGACATCTGCAATCCCACCTGAGCCCTTATTTTCTCTCATGAGTAACATCCCCCAAGTGACCTTCCCTATCTCTCTAAAAAGCCACTCCCTAACAGGGGTGGCAGTGAGAAATCTAGACGACTCACAATGTGGGGTGACCGTCACTGTTGAAACTGATGGGAAAAACCGGGACAGGCCCTGCAGCTGGGAGACCAGCCGAAGCCACCCCCGGCCAGCACGCCCCTGGCCCGGCCCGGGGCGCTTCCCGGAACCCGAGCGGCCTGGCGAGGCTGCGGGAGCTCTGGCGTGGGTTGGGGAGGGGGGTGGCTTGAGCGGGGAGGACGTCTCGGTGCCCCCCAACCCCCCGCCCCCAACCATCCCGTTCGCTGCTCAGGGTCACGTGGCTCCGTTCGAGCGGGGCGTCGGCCCGGGGCCGCGGGTCCTGGAGCCTCCTGCGGGCTTAGGGGCAGCCCAGCCGGGGCCCCAGGCTCCCATCCTGCCGGCTGTGCAAGCCCCCTGGTGCGCCTCAGCCCGGCCTTGTCCCCAAACCGAGGCCCGCCCTGCCCCAACGCCACGGGCCCAGCACAGGACCTTCCTGAGAGAGCGGACGAGCGACAGCCAGGCACACGGACAGGCACTCGCACGCACCCACGCCAGGTGAGACAGAGGCAGAAAGAGTCGAGGGTTCAGAGAGAGACTGGAAGACAGCGTGTGGGCAGGGGGGGCCTCGGGCAGGATGCCGGGCAGCTGCAGAGAACACCCGGCCCTGAGCAGCCAAAGGGATGGGGGCGGGGGGAGGTCACTGAGCCGCGGCGGGCCTGGAGAGGCCCAGGGTGGGAGGACACCTGAGATATCCGCGGTCCGCGCTCCGCCCACCCCAACCCCATGAACGCACGCGCCTCTCCGACAAAAGCATCTCCGGAGTTTGATCACCTGAATTTCTATCCTTGTGCTCAACTGAGTGATGACAGTATATTGCACAGCTAGGTCATTTCCAAATAAATTAAACTTAGTGTTTCACAGGACACCCGGACATGAATGCAGAGACCAGCACGGATGCATGGACACCAACCTTGGTAACTGGACAACCAATGGGAAATTATTGTCTGACTCAGGAGAGAGAAAGAAACCCGAACACATGGAAAACATGAACAGAAACACAAAGTTTGCAACTCACACCCCAATTCAATTACCGAAAAAAACAACAACACTATAACCATTTTAGAAAACAATAGACCTCTCCATGACCTTTGGTCCAGTGAGGAGTTCTTACACACAACAAAAAAAGCCACCTTTTACAAATCGAGAATATGTTAGTTCACACATTGACTTTTACATTGAAATGTGTAACAAATAAATTTAAAATCATTGACTCACTACATACGCATGGAAGTATTTTAAACATAAAATATGTTCTATAGTATTCAGGAAGCACTTGGCACATCTGTAAGTGTATCAGACCCCAAACTGGAACTTAATGGAAGAGTCAGGATAGTCTAAAAATGAATCCCTAACTGAAAGGAATACACAGGATTACGTAGATCAAAAGGTTAAAGAAGAGAAACTAGAAATCAGTCAATAAATGTTTTAGGGGTTAGCATAGACTGACTAGCCTCTGCGTTACTTTTTAAATTTTTCATGTTTGCATCTTCCAAATTTTCCATGCTGAGAATAATACTCTCATATCAGTTTTGAGATCAGTCTCACACTAAAGACAGTAAGAGTGGAATAAGAAATAAGAAATGCTTGGTGGGGGGCAAGAAATGCTTGAACTAAAGGTGGTACTGATGAAATTATTTGCAGGGCAGCCAAGGAGTCACAGATGTAGAGAACAGACTTATGGACACTGGCAGGTGTGAGGAAGAAGAGGGTGAGATGAATGCAGAGGAACATGGAAACATAGTACCATACGTTAAAAGAGATGCCAATGCAATTTGCTGTATGACTCAGGGGACTCAAACAGGGGCTCTGCAACAAGCTAGATGGGTGGAACGGAGAGGAGGAGATGGGAGAGAGGTTCAGGAGGGAGGAGACTTATGTACACCTGTGGCTCATTCACGTTGATGTTTGGCAACAAAATTTTGTAAAGCAACTATCCTTCAATTGAAAGAAAAAGTCATGTTTGGACTTACCAAACAAGGTCTTGTGTACTTCTAGCATGGCCTTCTGTTTCGTGCTGCCATCCTTAATTCATTCTTCCATATCATTAAACAGACTAGTCAAGTTTTTGCCAAAAACATCTTGAGCTCCTGCATCATGCTGATCAACTGCCTTCTCTCGATCCAGTATAGAATGGAGACCAAAGAAACCTTTTGTCGTTTCTTCAAGTGATTGAAGCCACTCTATGTGATTTTAAAAAATAAATGTGGATAAGACGGATATGACCAAAGCAATCTAATGACAATATCTGTGCTTCATTAAAGATCTGCAGAGAACTAGTAAATTTTTTGTTTCGTATCAGAAGAATTTTTTAAATCCACACCAACATTTCTTTCGCCTCCGCTAGCCATCTAGACAAGGAAAACTGATTTTACCAATCAATGTCCATAGTTCTGCCCCCTCACCGTTTTTTACCCAATATGTGTTACTCAGGCAGGAGACCCTGGTTCCATTCCTGGGTCAGGAAGATCTGCTGGAGAAGGGATAGGCTACCCACTCCAGTATTAGTGGGCTTCCCTTGTGGCTCAGTTGGTAAAGAATCATTCCTCTGTACCAAGAGTAGCTCAACTCCTCTCAAAGCAAATACAGGATGGTAGTAACTATGCAGGACAAAGCTGAATCTGTATATTTATAGTACTCACTCATGAGCTTGACAGAGGTCCTAGATCTGTTACCACATTTTTTTTTAAGTGATATCTGCATGTGCAGGTGAAAGTGGCTCAGTTCGTGCCTGACTCATTGCAGCCCCAAGGACTATACAGTCCATGGAATTCTCTAGGCCAGAATACTGGAGTGGGTAGCCTATCCTTTCTCCAGAGGATCTTCCCAACCCAGGACTCAAAGCGGGGTCTCCTGCATTGCAGGCAGATTCTTTAGCAACTGAGCTAGTAGGGCTTCACTGGTGGCTCAGTTGCTAAAGAATATCTGCATAACTTTCTATCGATTTGGAATTAGCAAACTGTCTGTGAGCAGGGCCGGTCATAAGCAGCTTCTGTGAGAAAACAGAAGCATGTCTGCCTGACTTGCTTCTCTGGGGAGCTTTCACTGTTCTTGCGCTAGTGCACATGGCAAGTTTCTAAGTGAGAAAGTAATGGCTACTACAACAGCTGGCCACTGAGGTACTTAATGGCAGAGGCAATCCCAGCTCTGCCAAGCAGTAGACATCACGAAATCAGCTATTGTCATTGTAGCCAAGTTCCGTGAATTTGTGGTGTTATTTGCTGTGTTCTTCAAGAAGATGCCTTCGCCCTGCCAGTAAGACATATTTCCATAACACACAGCCATGCACTCAATCGATGTGCATCCTCCAGTAAAGCCCAGCCCCGATGTCTTAGAGGAGCCTCTATGCCCATTGTCATAAACCAGTCTAATTTTGTGTGAGACCGTGAATACTCAGTGTCTTTATTACGATTGTGCTTCTGACGGGAGGTCTGAGAAGGCACTTCTGAAGGTTTATTCCTACCAGTCGTTGTCATATTTATCGAGTCTTTATTTTATATTTTTTTCTTATTTTTTACTTCTACCAGTTTCTTGCTACCAGCCCGTCTCCCTGAGATCTCCGCGCTCCTCGCCCCGCCCCCCTACCTCCAACCCCCTGCACGCATGCCACACCGGGGCGCTCTGACATTAGCTTCTCTGGAGTTTTGTCACTTGAATTTCTCTCCCTCTGCTCAACTGAGTGATGACAGTGTATTGAACAGCTAGGTCATTTCCAAATAAATTAAGCTTAGTGTCTCACAGGACACCCGGACATGTATGGAGAGACCAGCACGGATGCATGGACACCAACCTTGGTAACTGGACAACCAATGGGAAATTACTGTCTGACTCAGGAGAGAGAAAGAAACCCGAACAGATGGAATGAAATGAACAGAAACACAGGCTTTGCAACTCACACCCTAATTCAATTACCAGAAAATAAACAACACTATAACCATTTAAGAAAAACAATAGACCTCTCCATGACCTTTGGTCGGGTGAGGCGTTCAAACACACAGCAAAAAATAGCCAAATTTTCCAAGTCGTGAATATGTTAGTTCACACATTGACTTTTACATTGAAATGTGTAACAAATAAACTTAAAATCATTGACTCACTACATAAGCATGGAAGTATTTTTAATATAAAATATGTTCTATGGTATTCAGGAAGCACTTGGCACATCTCTAAGTGTATCAGACCCAATACTTGAACGTAGTGGAAGAGTCAGGATAGTCTAAAAATGAATCCCTAACTAAAAGGAACACACAGGATTACTGTAGATAAAAAAGGTTAAAGAAGAGAAGCTAGAAATCAGTCAATAAATGTCTTAGGGGTTAGCTTAGAGTGACTAGCCTCTGCGTGACTCTTTAAATTTTTCATGTTTGCAGCTTCCAAATTTTCCATTTTGAGAATAATACTTTCGCCTCCAAACCAGAGTGACTTGGGGACACAAAGGTAGAAGTCGATAATTTTCTTTGCCTATGTCTGAATATTTACAGTCAGAGGTAGAAAAGGAGGAGTCTGTCCCTTGTCTAGATGATGTCAATCCCCAGGTGTGGGATGTCTCCAGCCCTGGTTTAGCCATAAATGTTCCACCAGTAAAGATTTCTCTGAGACCAAATGCTCCCTAGCCCTGGAAAAGACAATATCCCTTAAAACCAGAAGCTCTTGAGGGTCTTAAACCATTAGTTAACAAATACCGAGATACTGGAACTCGAATCAGCTATGAGTCCCCCTGCAACACCCCAATCTTGCCCGTTCAAAAACCACATGGATCTTACCGATTCGTCCAGGATCTAAGAGCTGTTAATGAAGCTGTGGTTCCCATCCACCCCATAGTCACAAACACATATACCCTCCTACCCCAAGTCCCAGGAAATGCCAAGTACTTCTCAGTCTTGGACCTTCAAGGAGCTTTCTTTTGCATTCCTCTCCATCCTGAATCGCAAAAACTCTTTGCTTTTGAGTGGCGGGACTTGGAAACAAGAGAGACCATACAACTCTCGACTGGACTCGACTACCCCAAAGGTTTACGGACAGCCCTCATATCTTCGGGACTTCCTCGGGGAGAGAACTAAGGGAATTAACTTTAACAAACAGTAGTCTAATACAGTATGTGGATGACTTGCTCATAGCTAGGCCAGATTTTACCAGCTCTCAAATGGACACTATTTAAAACGCTAACTTTCCTGTATGAAAAGGGTTATCGAGTATCCCCCAAGTAGGCTCAGATTAGCTTAACCCAAGTAAAATACCTTGGATTTATAATTAAGGAGAGCAAAAGAATGCCTGACCCCGAGGGGAGATCCCTCATCTTAAATACCCCGTACCCCCAAACAAAACAACAGCTTAGGGGATTTTTAGGAAGGACCGGGTTTTGCAGGATATGGGTTCCTAATTATGGCAATCTGGCCAGACCCCTATATGAAAATTTAAGGGGGAAAGAGGAAGAGCCACTCGACTGGCATGAGACCTGCAAGGTGGCCTTTAATTCCCTAAAAGAGTCCATCACTATAGCCCCAGCTTTAGGCCTCCCCAACCTGGAGAAGCCTTTTAGACTCTATGTTTCTGGAAGGACAGGAACTGCTCTTGGGGTGTTAGAGCAGATGATGGGGCCCGTATTACAACCTGTGGCTTATCTCTCAAAATAACTAGATGAGGTGGCCAGAGGGTGGCCCACTTGCCTCCGGGCAGTAGCAGTCACCGCTCTTATGGTTAAGGAGGCAACTAAGCTGACCCTGGGTCAGCCCACCACAGTGTATATGCCACATCGGGTGCAAGCAGTCTTGGAAACGAAAGGGGACAGGTGGATGACAGGGGGAAGGATCACCCAATAACAAGCCCTCCTCCTTGACACTCCAGAAATAAAGTTGAGGGTCTGCCAGACTTTAAATCCAGCAACCTTACTGCCAGATCCCCCTACCTCCCCTCTGGATCACCAATGCATACAAATCACAGACGAGTTATACTCTTCTCGCCGGGACCTATCAGAGAAACCTTTATCTGACCCAGAGGAAAACTGGCACACAGATGGCAGCAGTTTTGTAGAAAAGGGAGAGAGGAAAGCAGGATATGCTGTAGTGAGCCTGGAAGAAACTAAGGAAAGTGGGTCTCTTCCCCCAGACACCTCAGCCCAGAAAGCTGAAATTTTTGCCCTGACAAGAGCTTTGGAGTTAGGAGAAGGAAAGAGGATTAATGTGTGTATGGACTCTAAGTATGCTTTCCTCATTCTGCATGCCCGTGCAGCAATTTGGAAAGAAAGAGGGATGCTCAGTGCCCGAAGCTCTGCTATTAAACACAAAGAGCTCATTCTCAGGCTCCTGGAGGCAGTCAAACTTCCTGCAAAATTAGCTGTCATCCACTGCAAGAGTCACCAAAAGGGGCAAGAAAAAGAGGCTCAGGGAAATAGGAAAGCTGATCAAGAGGCAGGACGAGCTGCCGGGGAAGCTACCTCTGCCACTGCTATCTGCCCCCTTTTCCCCAAGGAAACCCAAACTCCAGATTTTACCCCAGGGGGACATTCCCGATATGCTGAGCGGGGTTGGGAGATTGGGTCACATGGGTGGCTTCAGCCTGATCAGGCCCAAATAATACTCCCTGATTCTCAGGTTTAAAGTATTACTAACTCCTTACATAAGAGCGCCCATTTTGGAAAAGATAATGTAGAAATCTTGCTTAAGCCTATTCTCTCCCATCCGCAGTTAGCTAAGGTTGTTAAACAGGTCACACAATATTGTGACACCTGTTTAAAAAATAACCCAAAAACCAGACCTCCTCTAATTACACCTGTCCATCATCAGGGATCATACCCAGGAGTGGACTGGCAAGTAGAATTTACAGCCATGCCCAAGACCCAAGGTTTTTCTTACTTGCGAGTCTTAATTGACACATTCACAGGATGGTTCGAAGCGTTCCCTACTGAGACTGAGAGAGCTACAGAAGTCTGTAAAGCTCTGCTGAAGGAGATAGTGCCTAGGTTTGGGCTGCCTCGGTCACTTCAGAGTGACAACGGGCCCTCACTTACAGCCACGATACCCCAGAACCTAGCCGCATGCTTAGGCATAAAATACCAGCTCCGCTCATCCTGGAGGCCTCAAGCTTCAGGAAAGGTAGAGAGAGCCAACCAGACTCTTAAAAGGGCTCTGGATAAGCTATGTCAGAAACACATAATAAGTGGACACATATGCTGCCCATAGCCCTCATGAGGCTACGGACATCCCCCAAACGGCCACTATATTTTAGTCCTTATGAAGTGATGTATGGACGACCATACTTAACTTCTGATTTGTTTCTTGACGAGGATGCCAATGCACTCTTAAAACATATAATTGACCTGGGAAGGTTTCAGCAAGAACACCAACGGTATGGAGAACAAACCACAGGAAGACTTGAAAAATCCCCAGGTAAAGCCAGGGGATCAAGTATCAGTAAAAACCTGGCAAGAAAAAGGGAGTCCAAACCAGCTGTCCGAGAAATGGACAGGGCCATATCAGGTTGTTCTAGTGACTTCAACTGCGGTAAAATGAAGGGTCTATCTGCCTGGGTCCACAATTCTAGAATAAAACCCTATGGCCTACAGGAGGGGGAGACAGAAACTGAGACTCCAAATCCAGAGGACAGCTATTCCTGTGAACCTGTTGAAGATCTCAGGCTCTTGTTCAAGCAGAACCCCATCAATCCTGCCTCAGATAAGTAAAATGCATCATATGATGTTCTTCCTCTTTCTAATCATATCTCCCTGTATGGCTATTGATCTCTCCCTAAACGAGGCATGTTCACTTGCAAACCACACTGCTTCTCAACTCAACCTAAGCAGCCCGGGCTGCATCTGCATTAATGACAAAGGTTGGGGGTATGTCCAACCCCTCCCAGGGTATCAATATCAAAGGCCCACCCTTCCAGCCGAGCTATGGGCTGTTACTCAGCGCCCGCATGTGGTCGTAATATGGCCTTTTGGGAAAAGGGGGAAAAAAAACTTCATGTCTTGGTACCAGCAACAACTGTCTCTATTTACCCCCTGGATGACATCTGCAATCCCACCTGAGCCCTTATTTTCTCTCATGACTTACATCCCCCAAGTGACCTTCCCTATCTCTCTAAAAAGCCACTCCCTAACAAGGGTGTCAGTGAGAAATCTAGACGACTCACAATGTGGGGTGACCGTCACTGTTGAAACTGATGGGAAAAACCGGGACAGGCCCTGCAGCTGGGAGACCAGCCGACGCCACCCCCGGCCAGCACGCGCCTGGCATGGCCCAGGGCGCTTCCCGGACACCGAGCGGCCTGGCGAGGCTGCGGGAGCTCTGGCGGGGGTTCGGGAGGGGGGTGGCTTGAGCAGGGAGGACGTCTCGGTGCCCCCCCACCCCCCGCCCCCCACCATCCCGTTCGCTGCTCAGGGTAACGTGGCTCCGGACGAGCGGGGCATCGGCCCGGTGCCGCGGTCCCCAGAGCCTCCTGCGGGCTTAGGGGCAGCCCAGCCAGGGCACCAGGCGCCCATCCTGCCGGCTGTGCAAACCCCCTGGAGTGCCTCAGCCCCGCCCTGTCCACAAACCGAGGCCCGCCCTGCCCCCACGCCACGGGCCCAGCACAGGACCTTCCTGAGAGAGCGGACGAGCGACAGCCAGGCACACGGACAGGCACTCGCACGCACCCACGCCAGGTGAGACAGAGGCAGAAAGAGTCGAGGGTTCAGAGAGAGACTGGAAGACAGCGTGTGGGCAGGGGGGGCCTCGGGCAGGATGCCGGGCAGCTGCAGAGACCACCCGACCCTGAGCAGCCAAAGCGATGGGGGCGGGGGGAGGCCACTGAGCCGCGGCGGGCCTGGAGAGGCCCAGGGTGGGAGAACACCTGAGATCTCCGCGCTCCGCGCCCCGCCCCCCTCCCCCCAACCCCCTGCATGCATGCCACGCCGGGGCGCTCTGACACTAGCGTCTCTGGAGTTTTGTCACTTGAATTTCTCTCCCTCTGCTCAACTGAGTGATGACATTGTATTGAACAGCTAGGTCATTTCCAAATAAATTAAGCTTAGTGTTTCACAGTACACCCGGATATGTATGGAGAGAACAGCACGGATGCATGGACACCAACCTTGGTACCTGGACAACCAATGGGAAATTACTGTCTGACTCAGGAGAGAGAAAGAAACCCGAACAAATGGAATGAAATGAACAGAAACACAGGCTTTGCAACTCACACCCTAATTCAATTACCAGAAAATAAACAACACTACAACCATTTTAGAAAAACAATAGACCTCTCCATGACGTTTGGTCGGGTGAGGGGTTCAAACACACAGCAAAAAAAAGCCAACTTTTCCAAGTCGTGAATATGTTAGTTCACACATTGACATTTACATTGAAATGTGTAACAAATAAACTTAAAATCACTGACTCACTACATAAACATGGAAGTATTTTAAATACAAAATATGTTCTATAGTATTCAGGAAGCACTTGGCACATCTCTAAGTGTATCAGACCCAAAACTGGAACGTATTGGAAGAGTCAGGATGGGCAAAAAATGAATCCCTAACTAAAAGGAACACACAGGGTTACTGTTGATAAAAAGGTTAAAGAAGAGAAGCTAGAAATCAGTCAATAAATGTCTTAGGGGTTAGCTTAGAGTGACTAGCCTCTGCGTGACTCTTTAAATTTTTCATGTTTGCAGCTTCCAAATTTTCCATTTTGAGAATAATACTTTCGCCTCCAAACCAGAGTGACTTGGGGACACAAAGGTAGAAGTCGATAATTTCTTTGCCTATGTCTGAATATTTACAGTCAGAGGTAGAAAAGGAGGAGTCTGTCCCCTGTCGAGATGAGGTCAATCCCCAGGTGTGGGATGTCTCCAGCCCTGGTTTAGCCATAAATGTTCCACCAGTAAAGATTTCTCTGAGACCAAATGCTCCCTAGCCCTGGAAAAGACAATATCCCTTAAAACCAGAAGCTCTTGAGGGTCTTAAACCATTAGTTAACTAATACCGAGATACTGGAACTCGAATCAGCTGTGAGACCCCTGCAACACCCCAATCTTGCCTGTTCAAAAACCAGATGGATCTTACCGATTCGTCCAGGATCTAAGAGCTGTTAATGAAGCTGTGGTTCCCATCCACCCCATAGTCCCAAACCCATATACCCTCCTATCCAAAGTCCCAGGAAATGCCAAGTACTTCTCAGTCTTGGACCTTCAAGGTGCTTTCTTTTGCATTCCTCTCCATCCTGAATCCCAAAAATTCTTTGCTTTTGAGTGGCGGGACTTGGAAACAAGAGAGACCATACAACTCTCGACTGGACTCGACTACCCCAAGGGTTTAGGGACAGCCCTCATATCTTCGGGACTTCCTCGGGGAGAGAACTAAGGGAATTAACTTTAGCAAACAGTAGTCTAATACAGTATGTGGATGACTTGCTCATAGCTAGGCCACATTTAACCAGCTCTCAAATGGACACTATTTTAAACGCTAATTTTCCTGTATGAAAAGGGTTATCGAGTATCCCCCAAGTAGGCTCAGATTAGCTTAACCCAAGTAAAATACCTTGGATTTATAATTACGGAGAGAAAAAGAATGCCTGACCCCGAGGGGAGATCCCTCATCTTAAATACCCCGTACCCCCAAACAAAACAACAGCTTAGGGGATTTTTAGGTAGGACCGGGTTTTGCAGGATCTGGATTCCTAATTATGGCAATCTGGCCAGACCGCTATATGAAAATTTAAGGGGGAAAGAGGAAGAGCCACTCGACTGGCATGAGACCTGCAAGGTGGCCTTTAATGTCCTAAAAGAGTCCATCACTACAGCCCCAGCTTTAGGCCTCCCCACCCTGGAGAAGCCTTTTAGACTCTATGTTTCTGGAAAGACAGGAACTGCTCTTGGGGTGTTAGAGCAGATGATGGGGCCCGTATTACAACCTGTGGCTTATCTCTCAAAATAACTAGATGAGGTGGACAGAGGGTGGCCCACTTGCCTCCAGGCTGTAGCACCCACTGCTCTTATGGTTAAGGAGGCATCTAAGCTGACCCTGGGTCAGCCCACCACAGTGTATACGCCTCACCGGGAACAAGCAGTCTTGGAAACGAAAGGGGACAGGTGGATGACAGGGGGAAGGATCACCCAATATCAAGCCCTCCTCCTTGACACTCCAGAAATAAAGTTGAGGGTCTGCCAGACTTTAAATCCAGCAACCTTACTGCCAGATCCCCCTACCTCCCCTCTGGATCACCAATGCATACAAATCACAGACGAGTTATACTCTTCTCGCCGGGACCTATCAGAGACACCTTTATCTGACCCAGAGGAAAACTGGCACACAGATGGCAGCAGTTTTGTAGAAAAGGGAGAGAGAAAAGCAGGATATGCTGTAGCGAGCCTGGAAGAAACTAAGGAAAGTGGGTCTCTTCCCCCAGACACCTCAGCCCAGAAAGCTGAACTTTTTGCCCTGACAAGAGCTTTGGAGTTAGGAGAAGGAAAGAGGATTAATGTGTGTATGGACTCTAAGTATGCTTTCCTCATTCTGCATGCCCGTGCAGCAATTTGGAAAGAAAGAGGGATGCTCAGTGCCCGAAGCTCTGCTATTAAACACAAAGAGCTCATTCTCAGGCTCCTGGAGGCAGTCAAACTTCCTGCAAAATTAGCTGTCATCCACTGCAAGAGTCACCAAAAGGGGCAAGAAAAAGAGGCTCAGGGAAATAGGAAAGCTGATCAAGAGGCAGGACGAGCTGCCGGGGAAGCTACCTCTGCCACTGCTATCTGCCCCCTTTTCCCCAAGGAAACCCTGACTCCAGATTTTACCCCAGGGGGACATTCCCGATATGCTGAGCGGGGCTGGGAGATTGGGTCACATGGGTGGTTTCAGCCTGATCAGACCCAAATAATACTCCCTGATTCTCAGGTTTAAAACATTACTAACTCCTTACATAAGAGCGCCCATTTTGAAAAAGATAATCTAGAAATCTTGCTTAAGCCTATTCTCTCCCATCCCCAGTTAGGTAAGGTTGTTAAACAGGTCACACAAAATTGTGACACCTGTCTAAAAAATAACCCAAAAACCAGACCTCCTCTAATTACACCTGTCCATCATTGGGGATCATACCCAGGAGCGGACTGGCAATGCCGCTCCACATTTAGAATTTACAGCCATGCCCAAGACCCAAGGGTTTTCTTACTTGCTAGTCTTTATTGACACATTCACAGGATGGATCGAAGCGTTCCCTACTGAGACAGAGAGAGCTACAGAAGTCTGTAAAGCTCTGCTGAAGGAGATAGTGCCGAGGTTTGGGCTGCCTCGGTCACTTCAGAGTGACAACGGGCCCTCAATTACAGCCACGATACCCCAGAACCTAGCCACATGCTTAGGCATAAAATACCAGCTACGCTCATCCTGGAGGCCTCAAGCTTCAGGAAAGGTAGAGAGAGCCAACCAGACTCTTAAAAGGGCTCTGGATAAGCTATGTCAGAAACACATAATAAGTGGACACATATGCTGCCCATAGCCCTCATGAGGCTACGGACATCCCCCAAACGGCCACTATTGTTAAGTCCTTATGAAATGATGTATGGAGGTCCATTCTTAACTTCTGATTTGTTTTTTGACGAGGATGCCAATACACTCTTAAAACATATAATTGACCTGGGAAGGTTTCCGCAAGAACTCCAACGGTATGGAGAACAAACCACAGGAAGACTTGAAAAATCCCCAGGTAAAGCCAGGGGATCAAGTATCAGTAAAGACCTGGCAAGAAAAAGGGAGTCCAAACCAGCTGTCCGAGAAATGGACAGGGCCATATCAGGTTGTTCTAGTGACTTCAACTGCTGTAAAAGTGAAGAGTCTATCTGCCTGGGTCCACAATTCTAGAATAAAACCCTATGGCCTACAGGAGGGGGAGACAGAAACTGAGACTCCAAAGCCAGAGGACAGCTATTCCTGTGAACCTGTTGAAGATCTCAGGCTCTTGTTCAAGCAGAACCCCATCAATCCTGCCTCAGATAAGTAAAATGCATCATATGATGTTCTTCCTCTTTCTAATCATATCTCCCTGTATGGCTATTGATCTCTCCTAATCGAGGCATGTTCACTTGCAAACCACACTGCTTCTCAACTCAACCTAACCAGCCCGGGCTGCATCTGCATTAATGACAAAGGTTGGGGGTATGTCCAACCCCTCCCAGGGTATCAATATCAAAGGCCCACCCTTCCAGCCGAGCTATGGGCTGTTACTCAGCGCCCCCATGTGGTCGTAATATGGCCTTTTGGGAAAAGGGGGAAAAAAAACTTCATGACTTGGTACCAGCAACAACTGTCTCTATTTACCCCTTGGATGACATCTGCAATCCCACCTGAACCCTTATTTTCTCTCATGACTAACATCCCCCAAGTGACCTTCCCTATCTCTCTAAAAAGCCACTCGCTAACAGGGGTGTCAGTGAGAAATCTAGACGACTCACAATGTGGGGTGACCGTCACTGTTGAAACTGATGGGAAAAACCGGGACAGGCCCTGTAGCTGGGAGACCAGCCGACGCCACCCCCGGCCAGCACGCGCCTGGCCCGGCCCGGGGCGCTTCCCGGACCGCGAGCGGCCTGGCGAGGCTGCGGGAGCTCTGGCGGGGTTTGGGGAGGGGGGTGGCTTGAGCGGGGTGGACGTCTCGGTGCCCCCCACCCTCCGACCCCCACCATCCCGTTCGCTGCTCAGGGTCACGTGGCTCCGGACCAGCAGGGCGTCGGCCCGGGGCCGCGGTTCCCGGATCCTCCTGCGCGCTTAGGGGCAGCCCAGCCGGGGCCCCAGGCGCCCATCCTGCCGGCTGTGCAAACCCCCTGGAGCGCCTCAGCCCCGCCCTGTCCCCAAACCGAGGCCCGCCCTGCCCCCATGCCACGGGCGCAGCACAGGACCTTCCTGAGAGAGCGGACGAGCGACAGCCAGGCACAAGGACAGGCACTCGCACGCACCCACGTCAGGTGAGACAGAGGCAGTAAGATATGAGGGTTCAGAGAGAAACCGGAAGACAGCGTGTGGGCAGGGGGGGCTTCGGGCAGGATGCCGGGCAGCTGCAGAGACCACCCGGCCCTGAGCAGCAAACGAGATGGGGGCGGGGGGAGGCTGCCGAGTAGAGGCAGGCCTGCAGAGGCCCAGGTTGGGAGGGCACCTGAGATATCCGCGGTCCGGGCCCCTCCCACCCCAACCCTCTGAATGCACGCCCCTCTCCGACAAAATCTTCTCCGGAGTTTGATCACCTGAATTTCTATCCTTGTGCTCAACTGAGTGATGGCAGTATATTGCACAGCTAGGTCATTTCCAAATAAATTAAGCTTAGTGTTTCACAGGACACCCGGACATGAATGCAGAGACCAGCACGGATGCATGGACACCAACCTTGTTAACTGGACAACCAATGGGAAATTACTGTCTGACTCAGGAGAGAGAAAGAAACCCAAACAAATGGAAAAAATGAACAGAAACACAGACTTTGCAACTCACACCCCAATTCAATTACCGAAAAAAAACAAAAACACTATAACCATTTTAGAAAAACAATAGACCTCTCATGACCTTTGGTCCGGTGAGGAATTCTTACACACAACAAAAAAAGCCACCTTTTCCAAATCGAGAGTATGTTAGTTCACACATTGATTTTACATTGAAATGTGTAACAAATAAACTGAAAATCATTGACTCACTACATTCGCATGGAAGTATTTTAAACATAAAATATGTTCTATAGTATTCAGGAAGCACTTGGCACATCTGTAAGTGTATCAGACCCCAAACTGGAACTTAATGGAAGAGTCAGGATAGTCTAAAAATGAATCCCTAACTAAAAGGAATACACAGGATTACGTAGATCAGAAAGGTTAAAGAAGAGAAACTAGAAATCAGTCAATAAATGTTTTAGGGTTTAGCCTAGAGTGACTAGCCTCTGCGTTACTTTTTAAATTTTTCATGTTTGCATCTTCCAAATTTTCCATTCTGAGAATAATACTTCCATATCAGTTTCGAGATCAGTCTCACACTAAAGACAGTAAGAGTGGAATAAGAAATAAGAAATGCTTGGGGGGGGGAAGAAATGCTTGAACTAAAGGTGGTACTGATGAAATTATTTGCAGGGCAGCCAAGGAGTCTCAGATGTAGAGAACAGACTTATGGACACGGGCAGGGGGCAGGAAGGAGAGGGTGAGATGAATGCAGAGGAACATTGAAACATAGAACCATACGTTAAAAGAGATGCCAATGCAATTTGCTGTATGACTCAGGGGACTCAAACAGGGGCTCTGCAACAAGCTAGAGGGGTGGAATGGGGAGGAGGAGACGGGAGAGGAGTTCAGGAGGGAGGAGACGTATGTAAACCTGTGGCTCATTCACGTTGATGTTTGGCAACAAAATTCTGTAAAGCAACTATCCTTCAATTGAAAGAAAAAGTCATGTTTGGACTTACCAAACAAGGTCTTGTGTATTTCTAGCATGGCCTTCTGTTTCATGCTGCCATCCTTAATTCATTCTTCCATATCATTAAACAGACTAGTCAAGTTTTTCCGAAAAATATCTTGAGCTCCTGCATCATGCTGATCAACTGCCTTCTCTCGATCCAGTATAGAATGGAGACCAAATAAACCTTTTGTCGTTTCTTCAAGTGATTGAAGCCACTCTATGTGATTTTAAAAAATAAATGTGGATAAGACGGATTTGACCAAAGCAATCTAATGACAATATCTGTGCTACATTAAAGACTTCTGCAGAGAACTGGTAAATTTTTTGTATATTATCAGAAGAATTTTTTAAATCCACACCAAAATTTCTTTCGCCTCCGCTAGCCATCTAGACAAGGAAAACTGATTTTACCAATCAATGTTCCTAGTTCTGCTCCCTCACCGATTTTTACGCAATATGTTTTACTCAGGCAGGAGACCCTGGTTCAATTCCTGGGTCAGGAAGATCCGCTGGAGAAGGGATAGGCTACCCACTCCAGTAATAGTGGGCTTCCCTTGTGGCTCAGTTGGTAAAGAATCATTCCTCTGTACCAAGAGTAGCTCAACTCCTCTCAAAGCAAATACAGGACGGTAGTAACTATGCAGGACAAAGCTGATTCTGTACATTTATACTACTCGCTCATGAGCTTGACAGAGGTTCTAGATCTGTTACCACATTTTTTTTTTTTAAGTGATATCCGCATGTGCAGTTGAAAGTGGCTCAGTTCGTGCCTGACTCTTTGCGGCCCCAAGGACTACACAGCCCATGGAATTCTCTAGGCCAGAATACTGGAGTGGGTAGCCTATCCCTTCTCCAGGGGATCTTCCCGACCCAGGACTCAAAGCGGGGTCTCCTGCGTTGCAGGCAGATTCTTTAGCAACTGAGCTAGTAGGGCTTCCCTGGTGGCTCAGTTGCTAAAGAATATCTGCATAACTGTCTATCGATTTGGAATTAGCAATCTGTCTGTGAGCAGGGCCGGTCATAAGCAGCTTCTGTGAGAAAACAGAAGCATGTCTGCCTGACTTGCTTCTCTTGGGAGCTTTCACTGTTCTTGCGCTAGTGCACATGGCAAGTTTCTAAGTGAGAAAGTAATGGCTATTATCACAGCTGGCCACTGAGGTATTTAATGGCAGAGGCAATCCCAGCTCTGCCAAGCAGTAGCCACCACGAAATCAGCTATTGTCATTGTAGCCAAGTTCCGTGAATTTGTGGTGTTATTTGCTGTGTTCTTCAAGAAGATGCCTTCGCCCTGCCAGTAAGACATATTTCCATAACACACAGCCACGCACTCAATCGATGTGCATCCTCCAGTAAAGCCCAGCCACGATGTCTTAGAGGAGCCTCTCTGCCCATTGTCATAAGCCAGTCTAATTCTGTGTGAGACCGTGAAAACTCAGTGTCTTTATTACGCTTGTGCTTCTGACGGGAGGTCTGAGAAGGCACTTCTGAAGGTTTATTCCTACCAGTCGTTGTCATATTTATCGAGTCTTTATTTTATATTTTTTCTTATTTTTTACTTCTACCAGTTTCTTGCTACGAACCCGTCTCCCTCCACCCTCGTGCACACACGGTCAGTCATGGAATCCCATGGACTTCAGCCCGCCAGACTCCTCTGCCCATGGATTTTTCCAGGCAAAAATACTGGAGTGGGTTGCCATTTCCTTCTCCTTGTATGGAGTCTTTAAAGATTCCATCACTGAGCTGTTGCTTCTCCACTTGTATATGCCCTTCCTCCCTAAGTGCAGGAGAAGGCATCCCCACTTCCCAACATGTCTGTCTTCCGTCCTCTGGAGTATATATTGCTTGAGCTCACCACAGCGTCAGGATATTCTAGAAACCCTTCTGATTGCAGTCTCTTTGGGAGGTTACAAGTGCTTCAAACCTCAGAATTATACAAAGCACTTTTTACGACCTCAGCTGAAAGGGAAGTCAACACTCAGTGACAGTCACAGGCTTCCATGGCCTGGACTTGATTATGGGCTGTGCTTTCATAATCATCGTGTTACCGATACCAACTAAGATGTCACTGAGAAATTTTTTTCTTTCTCATCATTGTATCTTTCATGTTTATTTAGATATATTATGGGTTTTCCTAATATCTTCCCTTAGGGATGAGGGTCTGAAGTCAGTAGAACTTACTACAACTGATTTCCAGTTAGCTGTGTTAGGACAGGAAAAAGAATGACCAGCTGCTGGATTCTTAAGATTATGTATGAAAATATGATTCGTTTTACTGTGTGAAGTCATCCGATTCTAACTTTCTGAAGTAGGCATTCAGAAAAATCAAAAAAATCGCCTAACTACTAGGCGGTCTCCCATCCAAGTACTGACCAGGCCCGACCCTGCTCAGTTTCCCAGATCACAGGAGAGAGGGCACGTTCAGGGTGATATGGACTTAGACCGATGTGGCTGCCAGGCGCCCCAGGAGCCCCGCGTTGCGCCTCCCTTGCGGTCTGACCTGCCGGTCGGGCCTGGGGCTGCAGTTCTCCAGCGGGCGCGCGCTGCACTTGAGCCGCACGACCCGCGACTGGACTCCGGCCGGCCAGAGCCTGCAGCTCGGCGGCCAGCGGAGGGCGTCCCCGCTCCGCACACCACGAGACCAGGCCAGCACCCGTCTGGCCCGGCCGGCCGGGGCCTGGCTTGCCTGTGGAACCTGGGGTGGGGGAAGGGGGGGTGGGCAGAGCAGCGAGGACATCTCGGTGCCCCCTCACCCCCTGTCACCCACCATCCCGTTCGCTGCTCATGGTCAGGTGGCTCAGGACGAGCGGGGCTTCGGCCCGGGTCCGCGGTCCCCGGAGCCTCCTGGGGCTTAGGGGCAGCCAAGCCGGGGCCCCAGGCGCCCGTCCTGCAGGCTGCGCAAACCCCCTGGAGTGCCTCAGCCCCGTCTTTTCGCCCTACCAAGGCCCACCCTGCCCCCACGCCGCGGGCCCAGCACAGGACCTTGCTGGGAGAGCAGACGAGCGACAGCCAGGGACACGGACAGGCACTCGCACGCACCCACGCCAGGTGAGACAGAGGCAGAAAGAGTCGAGGGTTCAGAGAGAGACTGGAAGACAGCGTGTGGGCAGGGGGGGCCTCGGGCAGGATGCCGGGCAGCTGCAGAGACCACCCGGCCCTGAGGAGCCAAAGCGATGGGGGCGGGAGGAGGCCCCTGAGCAGCGGCGGACCTGGAGAGGCCCAGGGTGGGAGGACACCTGAGACTTCAGCGCTCCGCGCACCGCCCCCTCCCCCCAACCCCCTGCACGCATGCCACGCCGGGGCGCTCTGACACTAGCTTCTCTGGAGTTTTGTCACTTGAATTTCTCTCCCTCTGCTCAACTGAGTGATGACAGTGTATTGAACAGCTAGGTCATTTCCAAATAAATTAAGCTTAGTGTTTCACAGGACACCCGGACATGTATGGAGAGACCAGCACGGATGCATGGACACCAACCTTGGTAACTGGACAACCAATGGGAAATTACTGTCTGACTCAGGAGAGAGAAAGAAACCCGAACAGATGGAATGAAATGAACAGAAACACAAGCTTTGCAACTCACACCCTAATTCAATTACCAGAAAATAAACAACACTATAACCATTTTAGAAAAACTATAGACCTCTCCATGACCTTTGGTCAGGTGAGGAGTTCAAACACACACCAAAAAAATGCCAACTTTTCCAAGTCGTGAATATGTTAGTTCACACATTGACTTTTACATTGAAATGTGTAACAAATAAACTTAAAATCATTGACTCACTACATAAACATGGAAGTATTTTAAACATAAAATATGTTCTATAGTATTCAGGAAGCACTTGGCACATCTGTAAGTGTATCAGACCCAAAACTGAAACGTAGTGGAAGAGTCAGGATAGTCTAAAAATGAATCCCTAACTAAAAGGAACACACAGGATTACTGTAGATAAAAAAGGTTAAAGAAGAGAAGCTAGAAATCAGTCAATAAATGTCTTAGGGGTTAGCTTAGAGTGACTAGCCTCTGCGTGACTCTTTAAATTTTTCATGTTTGCAGCTTCCAAATTTTCCATTTTGAGAATAATACTTTCGCCTCCAAACCAGAGTGACTTGGGGACACAAAGGTAGAAGTCGATAATTTTCTTTGCCTATGTCTGAATATTTACAGTCAGAGGTAGAAAAGGAGGAGTCTGTCCCTTGTCTAGATGATGTCAATCCCCAGGTGTGGGATGTCTCCAGCCCTGGTTTAGCCATAAATATTCCACCAGTAAAGATTTCTCTGAGACCAAATGCTCCCTAGCCCTGGAAAAGACAATATCCCTTAAAACCAGAAGCTCTTGAGGGTCTTAGACCATTAGTTAACAAATAACGAGATACTGGAACTCGAATCAGCTGTGAGTCCCCCTGCAACACCCCAATCTTGCCCGTTCAAAAACCAGATGGATCTTACCGATTCGTCCAGGATCTAAGAGCTGTTAATGAAGCTGTGGTTCCCATCCACCCCATAGTCCCAAACCCATATACCCTCCTATCCAAAGTCCCAGGAAATGCCAAGTACTTCTCAGTCTTGGACCTTCAAGGTGCTTTCTTTTGCATTCCTCTCCATCCTGAATCCGAAAAACTCTTTGCTTTTGAGTGGCGGGACTTAGAAACAAGAGAGACCATACAACTCTCGACTGGACTCGACTACCCCAAGGGTTTAGGGACAGCCCTCATATCTTCGGGACTTCCACGGGGAGAGAACTAAGGGAATTAACTTTAACAAACAGTAGTCTAATACAGTTTGTGGATGACTTGCTCATAGCTAGGCCAGATTTTACCAGCTCTCAAATGGACACTATTTAAAACGCTAACTTTCCTGTATTAAAACGGTTATCGAGTATCCCTCAAGTAGGCTCAGATTAGCTTAACCCAAGTAAAATACCTTGGATTTATAATTATGGAGAGGAAAAGAATGCCTGACCCCGAGGGGAGATCCCTCATCTTAAATACCCCGTACCCCCAAACAAAACAACAGCTTAGGGTATTTTTAGGAAGGACCGGGTTTTGCAGGATCTGGATTCCTAATTATGGCAATCTGGCCAGACCCCTATATGAAAATTTGAGGGGGAAAGAGGAAGAGCCACTCGACTGGCATGAGACCTGCAAGGTGGCCTTTAATGCCCTAAAAGAGTCCATCACTACAGACCCAGCTTTAGGCCTCCCCAACCTGGAGAAGCCTTTTAGACTCTAAGTTTCTGGAAGGACAGGAACTGCTCTTGGGGTGTTAGAGCAGATGATGGGGCCCGTATTACCACCTGTGGCTTATCTCTCAAAATAACTAGATGAGGTGGCCAGAGCGTGGCCCACTTGCCTCCGGCAGTAGCAGCCACCGCTCTTATGGTTAAGGAGGCATCTCAGCTGACCCTGGGTCAGCCAAACACAGTTTATACGCCTCACTGGGTGCAAGCAGTCTTGGAAACGAAAGGGGACAGGTGGATGACAGGGGGAAGGATCACCCAATCCCAAGCCCTCCTCCTTGACACTACAGAAATAAAGTTGAGGGTCTGCCAGACTTTAAATCCAGCAACATTACTGCCAGATCCCCCTACCTCCCCTCTGGATCACCAATGCATACAAATCACAGACGAGTTATACTCTTCTCGCCGGGACCTATCAGAGACACCTTTATCTGACCCAGAGGAAAACTGGCACACAGATGGCAGCAGTTTTGTAGAAAAGGGAGAGAGGAAAGCAGGATATGCTGTAGCGAGCCTGGAAGAAACTAAGGAAAGTGGGTCTCTTCCCCCAGACACCTCAGCCCAGAAAGCTGAACTTTTTGCCCTGACAAGAGCTTTGGAGTTAGGAGAAGGAAAGAGGATTAATGTGTGTATGGACTCTAAGTATGCTTTCCTCATTCTGCATGCCCGTGCAGCAATTTGCAAAGAAAGAGGGATGCTCAGTGCCCGAAGCTCTGCTATTAAACACAAAGAGCTCATTCTCAGGCTCCTGGAGGCAGTCAAACTTCCTGCAAAATTAGCTGTCATCCACTGCAAGAGTCACCAAAAGGGGCAAGAAAAAGAGGCTCAGGGAAATAGGAAAGCTGATCAAGAGGCAGGACGAGCTGCCAGGGAAGCTACCTCTGCCACTGCTATCTGCCCCCTTTTCCCCAAGGAAACCCTGACTCCAGATTTTACCCCAGGGGGACATTCCCGATATGCTGAGTGGGGCTGGGAGATTGGGTCACATGGGTGGTTTCAGCCTGATCAGGCCCAAATAATACTCCCTGATTCTCAGGTTTAAAACATTACTAACTCCTTACATAAGAGCGCCCATTTTGGAAAAGATAATCTAGAAATCTTGCTTAAGCCTATTCTCTCCCATCCGCAGTTAGCTAAGGTTTTTAAAAAGGTCACACAAAATTGTGACACCTGTCTAAAAAATAACCCAAAAACCAGACCTCCACTAATTACACCTGTCCAACATCGGGGATCATGCCCAGGAGCGGACTGGCAATGCTGCTCCGCATTTAGAATTTACAGCCATGCCCAAGACCCAAGGGTTTTCTTACTTGCTAGTCTTTATTGACACATTCACAGTATGGATCGAAGCGTTCCCTACTGAGACAGAGAGAGCTACAGAAGTCTGTAAAGCTCTGCTGAAGGAGATAGTGCCGAGGTTTGGGCTGCCACGGTCACTTCAGAGTGACAACGGGCCCTCACTTACAGCCACGATACCCCAGAACCTAGCCGCAGGCTTAGGCATAAAATACCAGCTCCGCTCATCCTGGAGGCCTCAAGCTTCAGGAAAGGTAGAGAGAGCCAACCAGACTCTTAAAAGGGCTCTGGCTAAGCTATGTCAGAAACACATAATAAGTGGACACATATGCTGCCCATAGCACTCATGAGGATACGGACATCCCCCAAACGGCCACTATTGTTAATTCCTTATGAAATGATGTATGGAGGTCCATTCTTAACTTCTGATTTGTTTTTTGACGAGGATGCCAATACACTCTTAAAACATATAATTGACCTGGAAGGTTTCAACAAGAACTCCAACGGTATGGAGAACAGGTCCTCCCTAAACCACAGGAAGACTTGAAGAATCCCCAGGTAAAGCCATGGGATCAAGTATCAGTAAAGACCTGGCAAGAAAAAGGGAGTCCCAACCAGCTGTCCGAGAAATGGCAGGGCCATATCAGGTTGTTCTAGTGACTTCAACTGCTGTAAAAGTGAAGGGTCTATCTGCCTGGGTCCACAATTCTAGAATAAAACCCTATGGCCTACAGGAGGGGGAGACAGAACCTGAGACTCCAAAGCCAGAGGACAGCTATTCCTGTGAACCTGTTGAAGATCTCAGGCTCTTGTTCAAGCAGAATCCCATCAATCCTGCCTCAGATAAGAAAAATGCATCATATGATGTTCTTCTTCTTTCTAATCATATCTCCCTGTATGGCTATTGATCTCTCCCTAAACGAGGCATGTTCACTTGCAAACCACACTGCTTCTCAACTCACCCTAACCAGCCCGTGCTGGATTTGCATTAATAGCAAAGGTTGGGGGTATGGCTTCTTCCCTCAAGCCTCATGAATCAGTCTCTGCTACCTTCAAACTCTTCTGCAGCTTCCTCACCTCTCTCAGCCTTCAGAGAATTGAAGAGACTTACGAGAGTTTTAAGGCTTCCCTTGTAGCTCAGTCGGTAAATCTGCCCTCAATGCGGGAGACCCGGGTTCAATCCCTGTGTCATGCAGATCCACTGGAGAAGGAAATGCCAACCACTCCCAATACTCTTGTCCGGAGAATCCCACAGACATAGGAGCCTGGCAGGCCACTGTCCATGGGGTTGCAGAGAGTCAGATGCGACTTAATGACTAAATCATCATCAGGGTTTGCTCAAGATTTGGCTTTGGCTTAAGGGTCATTCAAACTTTTTCCGCATCATCAATAAGGTTGTTTCACTTTCTTATTATTCCTGTGTTCACGAAATAGCCCTTTTACTTTCAAGAACTTTTCTTTTGCACTCAGAACTTGACTAACCAGCACAGAGTTCTAGTTGTCAGCCTATCTTGGCTGTCAACACACTTTCCTCCCTAAGCTCATAATCATTTCTAGCTTTTGGTTTCAAGTAAGAGATACGCAACTCTGCCTTTCACTTGAACACCTGGTGCCTCAGATGGTAAAGAATCTGACCCAATGCAGTAGGCTGGGGTTTGATCCCTTGGTCAGGAGGATCCCCCAGAGAGGGAAATGGCAACCCACTCCAGTATTCTTACCTGCAGAACTCCATGGACAGAGAAGCCTGGCGAGCTACAATCCAGGGGTCACAAAGAGTTGGATACAACTGAGTGACAAACACACATACACTCAGAGGCCACTGCAGGGTTATTAACTGCCCTAATTTCAATACTGCTGAGTCTCAGGGAATAGGGAGACCTGAGGAGAAGGAGAGAGATAGGGAATGGCTGGCTGGTGGGGCAGTCAGAACACACATATTTTACTAAGATCACTGCACTATCTCCTGTGGGCACGGTTCATGGTTACAATTAATTACAAACTCCGAAACAATGACAACAGTATTATCAAAAGTCACCGATCACAGCTCACTCTAAGAAATAACAATGAAAAAGTGTGAAATACTGCGAGTATCACCAAACTGACACAGAGACCCAGAGTATGCAAATGCTACTGGAAAGATGACGGACACCCTCAGTGCAGGGCTGCCGCAGAACTTCAGTTTCCAAAAACTGAATTTGCAGGTACAATAAAACACGGTCTACTTGTATGCTAAAGTATCGACAATGGGCATTTTGTCAAACAGTTTAAGAAAAGAGAAGTTCTTTGTACTGCAATTGTAATTTTTCTCCAAGTCTGAGATTGTTTCAAAACAAAAGTAAACAAAAATACAAACAGAGACACACAAACATACATATATACAGGGAGTCTTCACTTTTGCAACTAGTGTTAACTGAAATTTGCGTACATCAGAATCCTGACTTCATAAGTGCACAACTCCAGAACAGGCATGGCAGTTTGCTACAGTGTGGAAATTGAGAGTTTTTTAAAAATATAAAAAATTTTAACAAGATTTTGTACACTTAATTTCTACACTGAAGTATTTTCTACCTAATTTTATACAGAAATGTCACACACATAAAACTGTTAATAAAATCAGAGGTTTCAAAAACGAAGAAAAATGTTCTATTTCTTAAACTAGAGTAATGTTTTATTATTATTCTTCAGAATTTAGTTAAAAAGTAGTCTTTTCAAACCATTCAAAATTTTATAAATGACAATTAAAATTAACCTTAAAACCTTGCACTGGCTCTGGAAAAGACACTTCCATTTGGGAATGATATCTCTGTCCAAAGATTCCTTTTCCCTTTTAACTACTATTTCCATCATTAATGGCAAGATCATACAATTCTTCCTTCAGTGTTTGGAAGAAATGATCATGAAGATACTAAATGAAAACTGCAAGGTCCAAATCAGAGTATGTTGTGTCTATAAAAGGAGAAGCCAAAAGAATATATATAATCATTTGTGAAGACACAGAAGTTATCCAAAAGAATACATTTAGAAACTAAGGAAGGGACATGGATGGCTGGCAGACAGAGACTGGACGGACACTTTTACTGTTATCCTTCTGTTCTTCTACACTGTCCTGTGGGACTTTCCTAGTGGTCCAGTGGTCCAGAATATGCCACCCAGTAGGGGATACAGGTTCAATCCCTGGTCTGGGGAGGTTCCACAGGGCAGCTAAGCCTGTGTGCCAGAACTAACGAAGCCCTCGAGCCCATGCTCTGCAACAAGAGGAGCCGCCGCAGAGAGGGGCCCGCGTCCCACAGCTGAAGAGCAGCCCCAGATAGTAATCCCCACTTGCTGCAACTGGAGAAAGCCTGTACATGGTGAAGACCTCATACTGCCGTATATACATAAGTAAATTCTTAAATGTGTTAAGTAGGTAAGTAAATAAATTATACTTTGTGAAGAAAATCTGCTCAGAAAAAAAAAGGTCCGATTTAAAAAAAAAAAAAAAAAAAACACTTCAGACTAAGCAGATAGAACAAACTAAGCAAACTCACGCCATTGACTAGTAACTTTTTCAAATGAAATAATAATAAAAAATCAATTTTTACACTAAGGCTGTCAAAAACTACATATATTTCAAATAATTTCATGTGATAAGGCCAACTTAAAGGCAAATTTTATCGAAAATAGAACTGGAATCTTCATTTAACTTCAAAAGCTAAGAAAGAAACTTTCAGATTTTTCCTAATTTATGTCTTAACATTTCAAAGACAGCATCCTTGAAGTTTAATACATGTTCTTGCCAATGTACACTCAGAAATATAACCAATCACATTTTCACGACATCTGTGTCTTTACACAGATGACGTGATTCAGAAAAATTAAAATTGTCAGAGAGAGATTATTGGAGTTGTTCAAGTTATCAAACTAGACACTTAACAAGTCTCTGTCTGGAATCTGGGGCCCACTGATCAATCCCCATACCACGCTTTCCCCAATCCATGCATGAGGTAGTTTAAAAACATCAGAAACAAGCTTACAGAACACTTACTGACACTAAACCTAACCTTTCAAATCCAGCAGTGTGCAAGGCTTCACTCTCTGCATGTACTATGGATTAAGATAAAATGCCAGATATTAAATATGCAGGTTGGTTACCCAACTCCTTAGTTTTCATTGTTTCTAATCCACTATTTTTTGAAAGCCAATATATGAACATAGTTAGGCACTAGGTGATACAGAGAAGAAAGTGTCCCTGGCATGACCCAAGTATTGTGATCACAGTCAAACAAAACCATGAGAGAAATGTGTTAAATGTCTACAAAAGGTGTAGCCCTAAGATACAGGAAGAATGTAAAGAGTATTCTGGAAAAGAATGAAAGAAGTCGTCAATAGATCAGCTGAATAAAATCAATTGGTACAGCAATAAAACAGATTCAGGTTCTAGAGACGACCCTGTTGAGAACACTTACAAAGGTTATCTTTTGTTTGGAAAGGCTATGGCCGAGCAATTACGAGTTACAAGGAAAGAAGTTCCCAAGGACTTCAGTGCCCCAACCAAAACCTTATGAATCATTAAAAAAAAAAAAAAAAATGCTAGCACAGAACACAACCTCGGAATGTGCAAGAAAGGTTCCAACCAACATTATTTGGAATGACACAACTACAATTCTACTGGGCAAGTACCTTTCAATGCAAGGAAAGAAACTGAAGAAATAAATAAAAGAAATTAACTAATATATAAATATCTTACAGACTCAAATCCTTAGTACCAGTATTTATGATGCTTTACATATTTATATATTTGTAACGTAAAACAATTCTGACTATTAGCATAAAATATCAGCCCTATAATTTCAATTTAAAACAGAATTAACAGCTAACCTAGACTTGTAATTTTAATTTGAATTTCACTATAAATAGTACTGAAACTTAAGATATTAATATGTACCATGCTTGTAAGTTTATTAAATGTTTTAAGATTTACCATAACATTTGTGAAGGTTTGTCTGAAAACTGAACTACTTACCAAATAGTGAATATATTAAGTTATTTAAACAGTTTTTTAAAGTTTTAAATATGTATGTAAAAGGGATGCAATATAGTTTAAGTCTCCTTTTAAAATGATTCCCTAAACTTACTATATGTATCTAAAAAGATTTGTTAAGTTGAACTTTAAAATTTAAGGGAAATTTGGGGTTTAAAATGTAACTTTGATAAACTACATACTAATTCTTTAAAACCAAAGGAGCTTCCAAATAATTATTTCTGTTTAGAAAAACCCACCTTCAAGGATACAAAATCCTACTTAACTCTTATTAATCCTTCAGTATCTACGTAAAATTCTTCCTTTTCCATGAAGTCTTTCCTCTTTTTCCTTTTACCCTATACTAGGCAAAAAGAAAATAAATGTGTCTCTATCATTCAAACTGCTAATTTATTCTATTCTAGTGGCATAACTTTATGAAAACTCTTCTTTCAGGAATCCACATCGCCTATCCAAGGGTCACACGCACTTTCAGAACAGGGTCTGTGCTTTATACTGCTCTCAACCTCTAGAAACATCTTACACAAGGCAACGCTAGCACACAGTAACTATTGGCGGTGGATGAACTGAATTCTAACAATCTTCCATGCCTTTCCAAATGGACCATTACCTCTGTTATGTCCCAATGGTGTGAAAACTGATCCAAGTCAGTGAGGTAAAGTAGCACGGGAGAAAGCTGCGTCTGGATGACATGGGGCACTCCTCAAAGGCTCTGAAGCCAAGTCAGTTCCTCTTTTGAAAACCCTAATTTGAGTATAAAGAAATCCAATTTAAAATAAATCACAAAGCAAGTAACATTCTTAAGTAATTTTTAAAAAATAGACATGTATCTTCAAGTTAAATTCTTCAAGCTAACAAGCTATTTTCTCTGAATTTCTGTACTTTATGTATTATTTTAAAAAATGAAATGCCAGCGATGTAGTAAAATTCATATAATTATGTACACAAAGATTTGACCTGAATCAAATGTGTAATACATCAAGAAACAATATTATATCCCTTAAACTGAGGGCTTTGCCACCTTTATACTTAAATAAGTGTGAAAGACATAATCATTCTAATTAATGTCAGGTTTAAAAAAGCAAATGAACCAGAAAAACAATATGCTCCTTCATACATATACCAAACTCTGTATTCTTACATAATAGCCTTTCAAGTGTCTTAAAACTATTCCATCCCCCCTAAGTCTATTTCTTCAACAATTACTGTGTACTTCCTTCTACCTATTCCATATAATAAGATTTCTGATTCTCTTACCACCTCTATTACACCTAGTCTGACCTATACAAACAACTTGCCCAAGTCCCTCCTGAAAGACAGCTCTTAGAATGATCAGAATACGAGCACAATGTGGTCTGACCCTAGCTACCTGCTTTGATGTTTTCAGATCACTGTACTTCCATGAACATGCCCTAAAGAGCCATCATCTAGTTGGGAAGCCATATCACACTCCTGGCTGATTCCTAATGAGTTTCCTAAAACCACTAAACCCTTTGACAGGTACTACTAATTAAAACATAAAGCCCTCACATCCATCTCAAACGCATACATCCAAAACTATCAAACAAACATGTACAAGTCTACTTGTTACTTGTTTCTTTTATATAATATTTATCTTGCTACATTCAGCTCCTTATCAGAACTTTTCAAGCTCTTTTTGGATTCTGACAACATATTTCAATAAGTCTCTTAATTTTAAGTCTTCAGAAAATTTCAAACACTGTCATCTTTATCATCCAGTTACAAAACAAAACTACCAAAGACAGTATGATCATTTAAAACAACAGTAATAATACTTACTAATCTAACACATCAAGACTCATTTTACTAATTTTTCTCTGACATCAATGGAAAGCAAAATATGGCTAATTAAAATGTGATGTTTTTCCTAACACACCGAACATGTTAAACATGCTTAAAATGGATATTCTGTTCCCCATCTTATTAAGCTATGCAGTGAGGTCCAAAACTTAGACCCAAACAGGTAAGACAGTAAATCTCAGGAGAATTTTCATACTAGGTTCTTTTCCTTTCCTTAACTTGGTGGATCAGGGCAGTTACCTGTAAGTGTTGAAAATAAGAAGCTGAAATAGTCCTCATTACTGATGTTTAACTGATCACTTCCATTCCATTCTTTCACTGAAGACTTCCATCCAGAAAATGATGATCTACAATAAACAATGGAGACCTAGTACTAGAAGTGACCAAATTGAAGACTCAGGAATAAAGCACAGAATATATGACTATTCTTTATGGAATACAAGTATAATTTAAGAGCTCAGTCAAAAATCCGTAGCATGTATCATCTTTACATGTAAGGGGGTTCAAGTATCGTAATATGGAAAATATAATTTCTAACATATGTTTTTGTAAATTTTCCTTGAAAAGCATAACCAGCCCACTTATATCGTACAACTGGAAAATTTTCCCACACCACTCAAAACTCAGTTTCAAGGAGCCAAGGTGAAGTTCTGCTTTTCAGTAGTAGGTTCAGCTGCTATGTATTTACTACCTCATCTTCATTAAAAAAAAAAAAAAAGTCTTACCTTGTTTATATGAATGAGCTAAGTTTAAACAAGCTCCTGCTTCCTACCTAAACCAAAGCATCTTAACTAGGTAAAGAATACTTCAATTTAAAGCCACTCTGCAATAACAATGCACTCCTATACTTTGCGAGGCTTTATAACTAGTCTACGTCACAATACTGCAGCTAAAGTATTGGTAGTGGACTTAAGGGAATAGCTAAACATAAAGCAGCTTCTCATTAAATGAAGATTATCTGGTTCCTGCTATGAGATCAGTTTCCAGTGATACCTTTAAAAACTCTCCTCAAGGTAAGACTAAGAAGGAATACAGCAAATGTCAGCCATGAATACAGCAAAAAAACAAAAAGCTGAGAATAATCAGATCCAAAAAGCTATCTTTTTGGATAGCTTTTTGTGACAAATTTTTTTTTTTGGGACAAACTTTTATAATAGAAATCTGAATAAATGTCAAGACAAAATAAGGAGTTTCTAATTCAATGAGAAGCACTTTTTTTTTTAACCACTGAAACAACTGTATTTATTAACATTCTTAAAAGTTGGGGAGTTAAAAATAATGGCAACATTTTTCTGAATCACTTCTACTTAAAGGACTTCTCTTTGCTTAAAGGGCTATGGGAGAGAATATCACAAGCTAAGAGGTTATAAAAAGTCAGAGATGCTCAATGGAAATGAGTACAAAATGGGTGATTAGAAAAGAAGCTAATATCCTCTTATACCCAGTGAACACTGTGCTGTCCAGTGGCTAAAAAGAGTAGCAAATCCATTTAAAAATCTAGTTTGGACAAAAGACAAGCAATGTATCACTCTGTCCTTAAAACTACAATGACCACACATACTGGCCACACCAGAACAGTTCTGAGACTAGAAGGGATGCTATATCAATTATGCTTGGACAACAGAAGCAAACCAGACCTGCTCCTGGCAGGCCAGCTCACATATTCACCCTGCTTCAAAACCAGGCTGAATTTCTCAGTAATTTCTCCCTTCTCTGGTATTTTTATCTAACAGCATAGACTACGTTTCCACATGCATGTCTCATGTTCCCCAAACCAGCTGTAAATGAACTAGGGGCAGAGAGGGCAAGAAGAGTAATGGTCAGCAGAACACCACAGGTAGATGGAGAGGAAAAACTCAAAAAACCTCTAAGTGAATAGTGAAAAAGGCAGGAACAGCAATTCTAAGTACAGTTTTTAAGACAAACTAAACACCAACAACTATAAGGTGATGGGTTTTTCACACACTGAACAAACGGAGATGGTCTGGTGGTGACCTGCTCTCCGATGAACTTCCCCTGCTGGAGACAACAGTGTCAGAACGCTAACACCCAGAGTGAACTAGACCGCAGAGCCCAATTAATATAGCAGATGAGAATCAGAAATTATTGAAGGAATATTTCAGGAAAAGGAGCCTGCCAACAGTCCTTGGCACAGACGGAGCTGAGGAGTGGGATGCCTCAGGTGAACAGGGCAGGTGGGAGACAGTGAGAAAGCTAGCTGGTTTACCGTCACCATCAAGGACGGAGGGGAAAACCAAAGACGTTAAATAACCCAGGTGATGTCTAAGGAATGGTATTCCTTAGAAGAACATCATTCCTTAAGAATAACCGAACATTATTCTTCAATTCTAAATCTAGGAAAAGTGATGCAATGATAATACCACTGGCCTGGGAAAGTTGAAAAGGCCCCATCTTGTTTTAATTTTTAAAGAGATTAGTTTGAATAGGGACAATACATCTACAGAAAGAGAAGTCTACTAAGACTCTGTGCAAATGCTAAAAGGCAAAGTTTAACTTGGTACACTTTTAACTACATGACAACTTGCTTTTGATGATTATAAACTTCTATTACCATTACTTGTAAATTAATATTTTCTCAGTACTCACCACAAACCCACAAAAAAATGTAAAAAAAGACTTGTGAACAAATCCTTGACCAAAGTTATTGAGCACAAGTCAATCGTAATTAATGCCAAAAAAGATACTAAATACAAGTTCTAAAGAGAATTAATTTTAAGAGGTGTTCAAAAGTCACTTTTAAATGAATGCCAAAACAGATCCTCCACAAGTTCTATCATGGGAAATGAGTGCCCTCTACTGGAAGTTAACAGTCATAAAACCACTTAAGTTAAATTGTATTTCTTAAAGACCTGGCATTTAGTACTGAACTAGACAAAGAGGGGTTTCATATATAGACAACATATTGCAAACAGCTCTCTTTTGCTAAAAGGAAAAAGTAATTATCAGTTATGAAGCACAATTTGGGCGACAACATTCAAACATACGTCTTATCCTGGTACGAAGAGACTGGCAAACAAAGCTAAAGAAAGTCTACTAATAAAGCGAGCCACTCCTGTTTAATTGGGGCAGAGGGTCTGCACAAGAAGCCACAAAGAAGCTAGTTTTTAAATTTTTCAGCTACAGCCCAGATTCAACTCCTGCCTAAAACTGTATCAGACCCTGGCCTTGAGCCACAATCAGTAACAAATGGCTGAATATGAAAGTACTATGCCTGATACAAACATTACATTTTAAAGGATACTTTGAACACTAGCAACATGAAACATTATTAGTTTTAAGACCTTTGAGAGTAAAACACCACAGTCACATTCTGGAAAGTAGCTCCTTGAAAAATTAAACAGAAAATTAACATATGATTCAGCAATTCTACTTCTGGGTATACAGCCAAAAGAATTAAAAGGATTCAAACAGGTGTCTGCACACCAATGTTTATAGCTGCATTATTTGTAACAGCCAAAAGGCAGAACAACCGAGTATCCATTAACAGATGAATATATCAAAATCATGAAGACAAAATAGTGGTAAACAAGGGCTGGGAGAAGGGGAAATAATCAGTACAGAGTTTCAGTCTGCAACGATGACAGTGCTGGAGATGAATAGTGGTAGCAGTCGCACAACAGTGTGAATGTACTTAATGCCCCAAACAATTCTCACTGTATACCTAAAACTGGTTAAAATGGGAAGTTTTAGGTTATGTATATTTTGCCACACACACACACACCCACCCACCCACCCACAGATATTTTAATGATTCCCTGTCTGAGTCCGCAAGCTTTTATTTCACCACCTACATTGAACTGAGCTCCCTTCCAAAAAGAAAGACCTGTATTACAATTTCATAACACCAGAAGTTTTAAAACACAGCACTCTCATCCGTCACTGAATCCTTACTATGGCTACACACTTCTGATAATCTTAACCCTTGTTTCAATGCACCTACACAAATCACTGTATGTTTCTACCTGATGGTTCAGCGGTAAAGAATCCACCTGTGGTGTAGCAGAACAAGAGTTCAATCCCTGGGTCAGGAGGATCCCCTGGAAAAAGAAACAGCAACCCACTCCAGTATCCTTGCCTGGAAAATCCCATGGGCAGAGGCGCCTGGTGGACTACAGCCCATGGACTTAGTGACTGCAACCATGACAATGCAAACCGCCAAGCAAACCACCTGGAACAGTCTTGCCCCAGTGACCTTCCTCTTACCCAGTATCATCAACAGTTTTAACTGCTGTTTTAAGAGCAAATGAAGGGAGGGGCGGCATTTTAAAAAGTCAGTTCATAAACTGCCAGTGACAGGGGAAGGGTGAGGGAGAAGATTATACACTTGAAATACAGCTCACTTTAGCATGCTACCTCATGTGCAGTATCCCGATAAGCATGGCAGCCAAATTTGCACTGAGTCTTCCCATAATACAGCAGCAGCTTAACCGAGAAAGCAAGTCAGCAGGCAGACTGGGTAGAAAATACACAAGCTGGACCAAAAGCTGCTGAGACTCTGCTGACAGAACCACCACTGTGCCTTCTTGTGGATCTAGTGAGGCAGGAAGACAAGTTAAATTTTAAAAGATATACAAACAAGAATTAATAAAGCAGACTGACCATTTTCACTGTGCTATGTTGAATTCTAACATATCAACTACATGAAAAAAATATATATATGTATGGCTTAAGGTACTGCCTAGAGTAAGACTAAATACAATCATTATTTAAAGATAACATTTAACACTCGATTTCATAATATTCAAATGTGTTATTTGAAATAATAACTGATGGAGTTAAAGGTATTAGAAACAAAGCAAAACAGTAAAAACAAAAAACAAACAAAAAAAAAAAAACAAGCACTTTTGCCAAACAGGGACAATTATAATATCAACCTAATCCGGCCCCATCACTTCATGGCTAATAGATGGGGAAACAGTGGAAACAGTGGCTGACTTTATTTTTCTGGGCTCCAAAGTCACTGCAGATGGTGACTGCAGCCATGAAATTAAAAGATGCTTACTCCTTGGAAGGAAAGTTAGGACCAACTCAGATAGCATATTAAAAAGCAGAGACATTACTTTGTCAACAAAGGTCTGTCTAGTCAAGGCTATGGTTTTTCCAGTGGTCATGTATGGATGTGAGAGTTAGACTGTGAAGAAAGCTGAACGCAGAACAATTGATGCTTTTGAACTGTGGTGTTGGAGAAGACTCTTAAGAGTCCCTTGGACTGCAAGGAGATCCAACCTGTCCACCCTAAAGGAGATCAGTCCTGGGTGTTCATTGGAAGGACTGATGCTGAAGCTGAAACTCCAATACTTTGGCCACCTGATGCAAAGAGTTGACTCGTTGGAAAAGATCCCGATGCTGGGAAAGATTGAAGGCAGGAGCAGAAGGGGACAACAGAGGATGAGATGCTTGGATGGCATCACCGACTTCATGGACATGGGTTTAGTTGGGCTCCAGGAGTTGGTGATGGACAGGGAGGTCTGGCATGCTGCAGTTCATGGGGTTGCAAAGAGTTGGACACGACTGAGCAACTAAACTGAACTGAATTTAAAACCAAAGACTTATCTGAGTATACACACACACTCCTATATATAAGCAATACTGAAAAATACAGATTTTTAAATACCACACACAAAAGGTAGACACAAACCAACGTTTGTCATTTAATAAATGGGTAAATATAAAGTGGTGTATATTCAACAGTGGAATGTTACTCAGCATTAAAAAGAAATACAGTACTCGTATATGCTCGTAAATCCTAAGAACAGTATGCCAAGTGACGGAAGCCATACTGAGAAGATCCACATCACACAATGTCATCTGTGAGAAATAATGAAAACAGGCAAATACAGAGAGACAGAAATGGTGAGCAGTGGTTGTCAGGAGCTGAGGTAGGAAGAAATGAGGAAATAGGGATGGACTACTAATGGTAGAGTTTCTTTTTGAGGTGATAAAAATATTCTGGAATAAGATAATAGTGACTATCGCACAATCTTGGGAATATGATAAAAATTAATGAATTGCACAGTGTAAAATGGCCAATTTTATGGTATATAAACTGTGTCCTAATAATAAATACTAATTATACATATGCATATATGTATATTTTTATTGATATTTTTGCTAAAAGAATGAAAAGGTTTCAGGGGTGAGTGAAACGTTAATATATGAAAGCCGTACAAGATCTCAATAACGATTAAATAAGTAAAATTTGCCATCAAAGTTTCAAAAGAATTCTATAAAAATACCTGATCAGTTTTGAATTTGTGAATTTCGTGGCTTAAAAGATAATTTAAGATCTGAAGAGACATCTACAACCTTTAGTTTTCTTAAACTATTGTATTAAGTAATACTATTGAAAATGAATTTACTGTTTGATATTTTATTCATTTTACCATGGTATAATTAATGTATAATTTGAAGGAAAAGTAAAACCTAAAGATCTCCCCTTTGAAACATTGTTCTTAAGTCGGGGTAGACCGATTATTACATACACAGGTAAACAACACTCTTACCATAGATTCGGAGAGCAGTAACTTGTAAACTTTTGAGTAGCTCTTTATTTGCTCGGGCTGCAGCAGTATGGATAATGTCAACAAACTGTGTTGAAAGCTCAGGATTTCGGGAGCCGAGATGTGCAAGCTGCAGTGGTAAACCAGCCAACCAACGTGATAACACTTTACTACGGTATCTAAGGCCATCAAAGAAAAGGGAAATACACCACATTTATTTAAACATTTGAGAGCCTATAAGATGACTGGCATACTATATTCATCTATAGTATTCTCTAAGGTTTTACCCACTGTATTTTAAAAGTTTATGTAGTTTGGGGCACTATGTACATTGTAATTTTATCTTAAAGGACACAGGCTCTACTTAGCTTGTGAACTATTTACACTAATTTGTAATGACCGTTTTACTATATTAAGTCATTTATGCATTCAGTATAGGGTGCCCCCACATTAAGTGGCTTCAAACTTGGGTTATTTCCATTCTTGCACATACTTGCTCACTCTCTAATGTCTCATCTTGGACACGGCAATCACTTTTGCTGTCCCCCAAGAGTTCAGTGATTTACACACAACCTTTGGAGTCTACCAGACTTGAACTTAAGTCTCAGTCTGGCTGCCCTTTAACAGCATGACACTCACCAACTTATTTAACCTAAGCTTCCTTCTATAAGGCAGAAACCAACAGTACCTACATAAAAGTATGAGAATTACTGAAAAATTAAGAAAAGCACCTGACTCACAGTAAAGACTTGAATATGTTCTAACAACTACCTATGTATGCTGAGGTACCACAAATCCCGTTATCTTTCACCCAAACATCTCTTCCAGACTATCCCAAGTAAACCTCAAACTCACCACATCTAAGACTGATTCCTGAGTTCTACTCTTCGTGTTGTCTGCATCACCAGACAGCACCAAACCAAGCCGGACACTTTTGCTCTTTAAGATACCGCCATTTAAAAATTTATTGAAACATTTTTGACACCCAGTATTATGTTAGTTTCAGGTATGTATCACATAATAGTCTGACATCTGTACACATTGCAAATGGTCACCATACGTCTAGTAACCACCTGTCCTAATAAAAGTTACTGGTCATATTCTTTATGCTGTATATTATATCCCCATGACTTATTTACTTTATAACTCAGTTTGCACCTTTTAATCTCTTTCACCTATTGTACACCTCTCCTCTTCTACTGCCCTCATTCTTATACCATGTGTCCCAATATGTCACTAAGGGCCGGAGGTTAAACCTCCATAATTTTTATGGGAAGCAAAACAAAATTCTGAGGCTGCTACAGGTGGTTCCAATAATTGTCCTTTAGCTGTTAAGCAGACAAGTGGAAATATATGCTCAAAGAGACTTTTACCTTCTCAGTTATGTGTATAAAGGTTACTGAAACTATTATGTATGCCTTTTTATTTAAAAAAAAATAATAATAAAACCAAAAAGGATAAAAAGAAGATTTTCTCCAAAGATTTAATCACCCTATCATCTTATTCATACAGATTACAAAGTAACCTGGTAAGAAAAAGAAAAGCAAAATAACAAAGGAACTGTACCGGATTCTGTAAGATCTCAGTTCTTCTTTTTGATAGCTTTTACTGAAAAACTTCAGTAACAAAGTCGGAACTGGAAGGAGAAGGCCTCTCTGCTGATACAATGTATAAACTGCCTTTATGAGAGACTCTGTAGCCTCTAAGAAACAAGAGAAAACAGCTGCATGTGAGTCAAAATGTTTCTTCACCAGCACCATAATTCTTCTAAAAAGCACAGAAGCACCTTGTTCCTATGAGGAAGCAGATTTTAGCCACAAACTGATGACTACCATCAAAATCCTACATCAATGGCCTAATAAAAAAGTCAAACCAATCGGAGATTACAGTACAAATTTTCCTAAGAGACAACAAACCTAGGAAAGGACAACAAATACCACAATACTAGAAAGGTGGATAAGCCAGGAACCAAACAGCAAAGTTCTGCTTGAATGAAAAGAATTAGTAAGTCACACTAAAACCTGACTTAATGCAACATAACTTCAAGTTACAAGAAAGGTAAAGAGATAAGGATCCACCAATTTCTAGTCAAACTAGATCAGAAAAGTATTTCTTTATCCTTAGGCTCAATGTCATTTCCTATTAATAAAACTTACCTTCTTTCACTCCAACTATGTAATCTAGTAGAAAACCTACCCATCAGCTTCAGAGTGGACCTGCCCACCGAAAAGGGGGTGTTCTCAGCCATCAGGGTTCAAGCAGACATTCCTTCATGATTATGCTGGCTACCTTTTATGGCTCGAACGTAAATGACTATGAAATGTTTGACAGGTATGAACTCAAAATTAGATGCTCAACATTAACAGTATGCGTAAGAGCCCCTCTCTTAAGTAAGGACAGAGCATTGACACCCACCTCTGACTGCATCTGCATTAACCTCCAGGAGACACCAAGCAATCTGTTCAGCTGCTTACTGTTTAGCCTAGACCCATCTTCAAGGGTTTCTGTTACAAATTTCCTTATCCTTTCTATCCAACTGGAATCCTTCTGCAAAGTTGAGGCATTTGCCAGGGAGACCATGATATCAGACAGTGTTAAATTCAGTAAAAGGTGATCTACATTATTCGAGAGAATCGTGCAATGCTTGATGCTAAAAACAAAGACACACATAACGGTTAAGTGTTGTATCTACCATGCCTGTTTCACTTAAACACTTAACTATGCCTCCCAGAATGAACTGTCAAGAAGGTAAGTATATTAAAGCGACTGTAAGCAAACCATTCATTACAGAATCAGAGTTGTTAAGGCATAAATTAAGAATGCATACTGCTCAGTTCATTACCCAAGTTGCTATTCACACAAGAACTACAGGCCCTTGAAACATGGTGTGGTAATCCTAGATGTACTACAGGGATAAGAACACTTGAAAACTTCAACACACTTGAAGATTTTCATTAAGCAGATATTTATATTAGGATGAAACTCACGACAGACCTTGATTCTGCTTCTAACTAATTTTGACTTGACAGAATCACTAATTTCTCCTGGCCACAATTTCCTTATATGTGAAACAGGAGACTGGTCTAGATAAGCCCAATTCTGAAACAATTTAATTTTATGACTCACATATTACAATCACTTTTTCTAACAGATTATCTTAAGAAAAACAAAATTTGCAACTTAGGATAAAAACCACTAGATATATAAACACTATATAAACACAGTGTAGATTTCAGGCTACACTGCATTCAACAGCAGAGCCTATTTATTCTCATGTTCAGAAACATGTAAAGTTGATTAAACTAAAAAAATACCTGAAACTAATTTATTTTAAAAGAAAGTTAACCCTGGATTAGGCATGAGAAAGGACACAGTCGTAAGGAACCACAAATACAAGGGGAGGGAAATTTTTAATATTTGGTGTTATTAGGGTATCAAATGTAGGGTTAGGAATGACAAATGGGACCAGATCACAAAGAGTTGAAAACTAAGGACACTAAAATCAATTCTGCAAGCACAGGAGTAACATAGTTGAAAAGTTCTTTCATTTCTGCTGATGAAAAAGAAAATATCAGTTACAAGACTCTAAACAAAGAAGTAGTTGTATGTCTACTTGAGCAATACAGGCAAGACGTGACAAGCTCAAGAAACAATGCTGGTACAGACTAGGAGAAAGGGGGATGTATAGCAAGAATAAAAGTTAGCTGGATTTGAAGTCTGCTTAAATGCATACATGTATGTGAGCTTTTAGCTGAGCTGGTAAAGAATCCGCCTGCAATGCTGGAGACCCCAGTTCGATTCCTGGGTTGGAAAGATCCTCTGGAGAAGGGGTAGGCCACCCACTTCAGTATTCTTGGGTTTCCCTGGTGCCTCAGTTGGTAAAGAATATGGCCGCATTGTGAGAGCCCTGGGTTCCATCCCTGGGTTGGGAAGATCCCCTGGAGAAGGGCATGGCAACTCACTCCAGTATTCTTGCCTGGAGAATCCCCATAGACAGAGGAGCCTGGTGGCCTACAGTCATGGTGTCGCAGAGAGTCGGGACCTGGCTGAGTGAGTGAGTAAGCACAGCACAGCCCAGCAAAAAACTGGGAATTCTATCACGGAGAGAGAATGAATGAAAACTGGGACAGATGAGTAGCAATCTATACTACAAACCCAAAACTACTGGTAGGTTCTTTGCCCAACTGTTCAGTGCCCAAAACCAAGGCACATTTTATACTAACCAGACCACACAAAAACTCAACTGCATCATTTCTTCACCACAGGTAGAGCTTTTGAAGATCTACTTACCTATTACTGTCTGGAAGGTGTCAACAGACATTCAAAAGTTGGGAGAATTCATCCCGCTCCTCCAAGAATTTACACAAAATTTTAAAGTCTAAATACACTCACCACCAATTCTATGAGGGAGACAGGAAACTGGGGAAACTCATTTTCAGCAATGATAGAGGAGGAAATTAGAACTGATTCCCATCCTGAAAATAACTTTAAAAGCTGGATGAAATAGTTTTTAACAACTCAAAAGCATTCAAGAGGTAACAAGGTGATGAACAATTGCTGGGTCCCCAAAATAAAGCAAGATCACAGTACTCAGGTTCCAAGGGCTGTGGAACCAAATACCCAATTCCAACGAAAAGCCTGGAAAACGGAACTAACCTTTCAGAGGCCTCACAGGGAAAAGTCAAACTCCAGAGCCAGACAAACATGGGGACTCTGGTATATTATCCCTACTTCAAGCTGAACCTGTAAGGGCTCCCTGCCAGAGTAACGGTGAACTGGAAGTAAAAAGAGCTCTTACATAAAACAATCCCAGTTATACATCATCTCAGTAGTTAACGCAACAATTTTTCCCAACTAGATCTATAGATTCAACACAATTCCAATCAAAACCCCAGCCAGTTACTTTATAGTTATCAACAAAATGATTTCTGAAGTTTACACACAAAGGCAAACACTAGACTACCCAACACAAGACCAAAGTGGAACAATGTTGGAGGACTCACACCACTCGATTTCAAGGCTTACTGTACTACAGTAATCAAGACAGCACAGAACTGGTGAACGAACAGACAAACATAGGTCAGTGGAAGAGCCCCAAGACAGGCCTACAAGTACAGTCAACTGATGATTTCAGACAAAGGAGCCGAAGCAATCCAAAAGAGAAACAAGAGTCTTTTTCTGCAAACAGTGCTGGAATAACTGGACAGAAACTCTAGAACTGAAAAATAAAAATAAAACAAATTCAACAAATGTATGTTTGAATGAGACAAAGAGAAACAAAAAATTCAGTAAGTGGGTCTTATATACAATCAATTAGTCTTTAAAGGGAAGGAGAAAAATGGCATTAATATTTTAAAGATGAGAATTTTTCAGATGTGTTTAGACACTTCACTCAAGATCTCAGATTTAAGAAGCTCACTGAATTCCAAGGAAAATCAATAAAAAAGAAAACCACACCTGGATACATCATTGTCAAACAGCAGAAAATAAAAGACAAGGAGCAAAGTCTTATGGGGGAGGTGGGGGGGGTGGGGAGGGAAGTAACTTTTATAAAGTAGCAACAGTTCAGACTCATAGCTGACTTCCTAACAGCAGTGGGAACCAACAGAGCGAAGCGTTGCAGTCAGTACGGTCAGTACGCTCAAACAAGAAAACTGCCAAGCTCAAGCACTGTGCTCTGTTAAAACAGTCCTTGGAAATAAAGGAGAATACATATATTCTCCTTCATTTTATATTATATATATATATATATATATATATATATATATGTATGTATGTATTTGTGTGTGTGTGTGTAAATCCTCTAGCAGCTTCTAAATAAGCCTAATGAAGAGAGATGAAAAAAATGAAGAGCAAAAAAATAGAATATACAGATAAAACTCAGATGGTGGATACAAGTTCTCCAAAAATATTAATTTTTGCTTGAAAGTTCAAATTTTATCTCTAGCACAGACACTATTTTCCTGAAACTGATAGGCTTATTTTTTTCATTTCTGAGAAAATATCTACAAATACCCAAGTCTGAATAAGCATAGTTAGTCATTTAAATTAAAATCATGTCCATTGCAGAAAATACAAACAGAATGACAAGTGCATTTCCTCGAGACAACCATCATTCTTTGGCATGCAGCCAAAATACTTCAGGCACACTTTCCATTTCACCACACAGAATATTAAAATTCCGTGTTTTCAAGGATTGTGACTTAATAAGATTAGTAATTTTTTACTTAATTAAGAACAATTTTAAGTGAAACTGGCATGTTCTTTTAAACTGTGAATGCATAGTGGTGAAGAATACTGTTAACCCTCCATACCGTTCTGCCTCCACATATTCAACCAACTGCAGATGGTGTATCATGTGTATGGATTGTGGCTTTCTGAATCCATAGATGCAGAATGTGTATTTGGAGGGCAACTTGCTTCTGGATCAGTGAAAATACCACGTATGACACTATGTCTTTACACAAAACTCAGACTGTACAACAAGAAGAGTGACCCCTCACATAAACCAAGGACTCCAGTGTAAATGATGTATCACTGAGGTTTGTATTTTACAACAGATACACAACTCTGGTGTGGGACGCTGACGTGAGGGAGGCTGTGCATCCATGGGGGTAGGAGTAGTGTATGAGGACTCCGTACTTTCTGTTCAATTTTAATACGAATCTAAAATTGCTCTAAAAAATGAACTCCATTTAAAAAAAAAAAAAAAGAAATGAAATGCTAGCAGTGCCACAACACGAATAAACCTTAAAGATATCATTCTAAGTGAAATTAAGCCAGACATTAAACAGTGTTTTCAGTTTCTACAGATACATGGTACCAGAACAGTCAAATTAATAAAGGGGAAAAATGCAATAGCGGTTCCCAGTACCTGGAGGGAGAAGAGCATAGGAAGCTGTTATTTAATGTGTACCGAGTTTCAGACTGGTAACATGAAAAATGTGAAATGTACTTAATGCCACCAATCAGTACACTTTAAAAATGGTTAAAATGCTAATTTTTATGCTATGGACATCTTACCACAATGAAAATAATATCTTTTGTAACTCCACAGTTCAACCCAAGATTAAAAAAAATCTAGACATCAGGTCAAAATTGAAGACCACCAGCTTAGGCCACATTGGCTCCTCTAACTTGAATCTGTGAATTTAATAGATAGCCTCCAAAGGCTATCTGTGAAATATTCAACACGCTTCCTTATGGAAGTTCAAGAGCAGCCTGCGGACCCTCAAAACAAATCACTAGGGAAATTTATGGTAATACTGTCAATCCACTTTTGTTAAAAATGCCACAATTTCACCACCTCAGTGTCTTCATCGTTAACTCCTTTTTCACCTTCTATATCTTAGCACAAATCACTACCTAGGCAGGCAGCCCTCCCTAGGACCTATGCCCCCCATGAAAGAGCAGGACCAGCTCCCTACTATACTGATATACTTTTATTACCCTACATTCTTTTTCCTAAGTGCCTTCAACATATTAAGTGCCCAATAAAGTGAATAATGACAGTACACCCACATGCTTTGAGTAGTTTACTTACATTTAATGGTCTACCAAATTCCAAACATCCTTTTATTTAATCTCATTTTGATGAAAATTACACCTGAAACCTCTTCCTTGACAACATAAAAATCACATGTAATTATATTCACGCATTGAAGGATATTCTCAACCTTATCCATGGACCTGATTAAAAACTTCTGTGTTAATAAGAAAACTGTATCTGGAGCAAGTAACAACTTACTTGCTCAAGAAAGTATCTCCATATTTGATTCTCTGTCACCTCCAACTCCAGAAACTCTAAATTAATGGTCCTAAAACATGGTTTTGATCCAACCAATAATAGTCTTCAATGCCTAAAGGATCAAGGATGAAAGAGAAATGAGAGTCAGAGACAAAAAATGACTTTCAGCATTAAAGTTAGTCATCAGTAGAAACCAATTTGATCCAGGTCTGTCCCATGTCCTCCATTATGCAATTTTATAGCTTTCTCATACCCTATAATATCTACTTCCATTACTGCAATCATCCCTCACTTCACTTCTGCCTGCTAAAATCACATTCACATTAAAACACTACTCTCCAACACTGCCTTGTCTGTTTATCCTAACAAGGATCTGTCTTCTCCTATTAATTCCTATAGCATTTCTTGACTATAAAGTTCTAATGACACTTAAATATGCCTTGTGTGAAAGATGTAGATTCATTTTTCTTCCTGCAAGTTATTGAGCTTTTGTTTCTCAGCCTTAAACCTACCCTTCCACACTCTTACTTTGTGATCCTGGGGGTGAGTCACATTTTCTCCTTTACAGTTTGCTTCTTGTTAGGCTCTGCCAATAAAGTGCTTGTTTTTGTTTAGTCACTAAGCTGTGTCAGACTCTTCAGCAACCCCGTGGACTACAGCCCGCCAGGCTCCTCTTTCCATGGGATATTCTAGGCAAGAATACTGGAATGGGTAGTCATTTCCTTCTCCAGCAGATCTTACCAACCCAGGGATTGAAATCTGTCCCTGCACTGGCAGGAGGGCTCTCTACCACTGAGCCACCTGGAAATCAAGGGGTACTTGAGACCAGAAAGCTGGAGGAGGAAAATGTGGCACTTTCTGTTTGCTTCCTAGTCCTATTTTTTGCTTCCTTTTGCCACCAGTGCAACCCAACCACTCTTCAGGCCAGCAGCAGTTCATTCTAGCAGCCAGAGTTGGTTCCAGTCTGTATCTTCCTGACACAGAACCAGTATCACCGTGCCCCTAGAACACCAGCGCCAGCCAGCAGAACCCTCTTCGCTGAGCCCTGTACCCTTACCCCACTGGGCCCCTCTCCTGATCCCAAAGACATTAGTCCCAGCTGAGTGCAAACCCCTTCCTCGAGGCCTGAGTTTGGGCTGCAGCCTTTCTTTCCAGCCACTTGCCCTCTTCTCTTTGCTCTCCGGTCAGGAGGCAGTGGTGGCTTCCGACAAGACCTTGCTGTTCCCTTTTGTTTTTCCACTATTAAGTGGAAATGCCTAGTTAACAACCGGTTGTATTAAATTCTCTGTGAAAATCACTGGTATGATTTCCATCTCATGACTAGAGTCTGACACACATTTTTATCAATTTTAAGATTTTGTATTGATTTTTGCAATTTATGAATCACTTAAGAGATCAAAGAATATACCTTAGGGCATCTAATTATCTGTCATAATACTTTACTTACAGTGAGAGACCAAAAAACTTCAGTGAATGAAGTTTATCTGCCTACAACATACTTATCACTTCTGAGCATATCCTCTGAACTCTGCCCAAAGAGCCTCACTGATTCTCCAAGTAGTTTCTTCCTTTTGATAAGTTTAAGAACCTTCTGACAAAGACTTTAAAATCTGTTCAAGCGTTTGCTCATTTGAGGAATTGCACCTTGAGTATCTGTATCTGCTTGTCAAGTTTTATTTGGTAATTTGTTTTTACGTTTATCTGCTCTTACTTCAGGTAAACATTTCAAAGAACTTCCAGGCTTACACTTTTCCAGTGAAACTTCATCCATAATTTGTTCTTTTCACTTATTTTAAAAAAGAGAACTGCTTTTCTTCAATCATCCCTCTTCCATCAGGATACTGATAACAGTTACATTACGCTTCCTTGTGTATATAAATGAGAGCAGAAACTAGTGATGTTATGCTCTCAAAGATTCAGTAATTACACAGTGCCTCTCACAAACAAACTATCCACTCTAAGCAAATTTTTATTAAATTCTTTTCTATACAATTTGATAACTGACACTCATTTAGCACAAAACATTCACTTCACAGATTAAAAATAAAAATAAAAACTAAGTAAAATTGGAAGTCCAGGGCTTAAAGTGACTTGTTTAAGATCAGATACTACAGCTTTTATCTTTACTTCACAGTCTAGATAACAACTACTTGCAGTGTACAAAGTTCAGTGTGAGACTGTTTTCTGAAAATGTCAGGTTAAACAGTGGATGAGAATGGCAATATCTTTTATTTGTCCCTTTCCTTTTTTTGCTTGGTTATTTCTTTTAAGGCATATGGAAAATTACTCCTAAAATGGTGTTTGAAATCAGTAAGGTAATTCTTTCAAAGCCATGACTCCTAGTAAAATAAGCACAGATTAGAAAATCTGTAAGAAACAATAACTTAAAATAGCAAATAAGACTTTAAGCAGAAACTTAACAACTTGTCAATATTCACTTACAAATTTACCCTTATAACACACCTTTTGCTAATGATATAATATGTAAATAAATCTTAAAATCTGAATAAACTGTTAGGCCATCCAACTTTCACCCACAGTTCTTTTTGGTGCTTTCATTTTTACATGCATTTCATCTACTTAAAATGAGAAAAAAAGGGAGAAAGTAAAATTTAATAAAATTCTGATTTTGAACTACTAATGCAATATTTATAAAGTATACAAGAAAATCTTCTACTTAGTGTTCCATTTAAGAGTAACTATAGTCTCTAGAAATTCTATTGCTCATTAAAGACATTTAATACCTTCACAAATCAATGTGTTTGTCTAAATTCTTCAGCAGTATTCTTCAATGTATCATGTTCTCCTACCTGAAACACTGATTCCCTACTATCCAGAGGACCAATCATTCCAGTCTGCCAGTGGCTGAGGGGTTGCTTGGGATATGGGACATGAGACACTACAATAGCTAGCTCCAGCTCTAGCAAACCTGGAGGCCAAACTCAGACCATAAATCAACAGCTAGCTATTGCAGCCTATCTCCTTAGTTACCTTCACTGGGTTTTCCTCTTTTTCTTAACCTAAAAATGTGTCCTTGACAACCTCTGGACTTCTACTAGGTATCTTAAACTTAACATGAATAAACTGAACTCTCCTATGGGCAGTCACATCATCATCTGGACCACAGTACAGGCATCACCCCTGCTCCTCTTTCCTTAACTACATACACCAGCATTCCTGCTGGTTTCACCAGAATCTGGCTGCTTCTCATCACTTCAACCACCACCTGCCGTTCGACTCCAAGCCACCATCACCTCTCACTTAAGACTGCTGTCTCAGGCTCCCAAAGGCCCTCATGCTTTTCCTCTTGCCCCCCTAAACTTAACTCTCTACACGGCAGCCAGGGTGATCTTTTAAAACACAAATCCTACTTCACAATATTACAGGGAAGGATAAAGGAGATAATATATATAAAGGAAGGACAGGTCATCCATGGGATCAATGATCTCAGTTGGGCCCATTTTGCTAGAGTTGGAGAATGAGGGCATGGGGGTTTTTAACTGTTTTATTTGTAAATCTGGCATATTAAAGTTAAATAAACATAATTTAGATCATGCCACTCCTCTGCTCAAAACCCTCCAATGTCTTTTCACCACACTCAGGTTAAAATTCTAAGTCTTTACCACAGACCACAAGGTACCACATGATGTGGCTACTGTCCGTCATGTCCCCCCTCATCACCCACCATTCTCCCAGGACCTCACTTGCACATGCCTTGCTGCCATTCCTCAAGTATGTCCAATCTGTTCTCACTTCAGGGTTTTGCACTTGCTGTTCCCTGTGCCTAGAAGGGTCTTCCTACAGGTCTTCACAAGACTTGCTCCTTCTCTTCATTCACTGACATGCAAATATTAAGAAGGCATTTCCTGACCACCTAGTTAACAGGTACCTCCCCGCACACTGTTTCATTACATCTTCTCTCTTACCCACTTTCATCTTTCTTCCTAATGATGACATGATGGACATCAGCTATTTGTTTGCCATCTCTCAACCCCACCAGGAGCTAAGTGTTTGCCTTGTCAGTCATGTTTATCTCTGTATTGTCAGAGTCTAGACAGAACCTAACTCACTGCAAAGCAGCACTATTCAAAAGACCTTTCTGCAGTGACAGAGCCATTTTGTTCTTGTATTTGTGCTGTCCAATACAGTAGCCACTGCCACCTGAAGCTACTAAGCATCTAAAATGTGACTACTGTTTACTGAGGAACTGAATTTTAATTAAACAGCCAAATTTATAGGTGCTCAATTAACCTTTGCATCTAACTCTTTCTCACAAATTCTGATCTTCATGGTAAAAACAAAACAATAAGGAAACATTTACACTGAACGCAGCAAGCATTAAAATACAAAGCTAGGGCACAACAAAATCTCTATAGTGTATAAAATTATACTACTGACCTAAAGTTAATAATACAGGACTCAAAAAACTGAAGTTAATTAAAAAGTTAACATTACATTGTATTTTAAAACACTGTGTGTTTTAAAAATATTAAATACACTATACTTTAAATTAAGGATCCTAAGGATACAAAGAGTGTATTACAAATAAACCACCTCAATCAGGATCTGAGTACTCAACCACTGAAAATAAGATTTAATATTAACTTGAGATTTCTTTCCAAAGATGAAAGATTTCAAATTCCTAAAAAGCTTTAAAATAAAAAATACTTGGGCAAAAATGATACTTCTCAATTATGCAGCAAATACAAACACAATATATGCATTTAACAAAACTTAAAAAGTAAGCAGTCAGTTACCCTAAGGTTGCACCCTAATACAGATGCCAATTTATCAACAGAAAACCTACACATTTTGAGAGAAAAGAGCTACAATTCAGCCTGTGGTGCATAATTAGAATTTAAGACCAAGAAATGCCATTTCATTCCTCCTAAATTTTGAACTTTGACCACTCAATACTTTAAGTACTAAGCTATAACTAAGGTGAATGAGAAAGTGGAACTGACAGCAGGAATGGTAATGAAAAATAAACTAACAGACATTTTAATGTAATCTGGTGTAACATACATATTTATACTTTGTCTGCAAAGTAATAGATTTACCTTATTCAGTTATTATAGTTCAAATCTGCCGTGGTAAATTAGAGAACTCTGCCAATGGATGCTTTTAAATACTATTTCAGTTTGAATTTGCACCATACCTGCAACTGCAGCTTACCTACAGTAAAGGTTAACTTTAAGAAATATTTTCCGATTTATATCCTTTATCAAGAAAATAGAGAGAGACTGAGTAACTCTCTTAGTAAATGTCACATTGCACTTGAAAAGATGTGGGTTATTTTCAAATATCTTTTTATGTTGGTTTCTAACGTAATTCCACTGTGATAAGAGAACAGACCCTGTGTGATTTCAATACCTTTAAGACCATGAAATTTTTGCACGTTGTTTTATGTCCTTGGATAAGTTCCAGAGTCTCCCAATTTACAGTCTATGGGAACTTGAATAGAATTTCTGTCCTACTGTTGTGTAAAAATTGTATAAATCTTAATTATATTGAATTGGTTCATAGTGTTTTTCAGGTCTAGTATATCATTCTATTTCTCTACATATTCATTCTATTAATTTTTGAGAGTTTGATACTAAAACTCCAACTAAAAATCTTAATTTATCTCCTTAAAAAATAATTGTAATATACAGTGTATTTTCCAAGTCTCCTGTAAATGTGTTATCATACTTTCAGAATTTAAAAAATTGAAATTAAAAAACTACTATGTATGAAGTAAATAAACCCCAAGGATGTATTGTACAGCACAGAAAAAATAGTCATTATTTCATAATAAAATGGAGTATAATCTGTAAAAATACTGATTCACTGTATTGTATAACTGAAACAAATGTAATATTATAAATCAGCTATGTGCTCATGCATACTCAGTCTCTTCCATCGCGTCTGACTCTTTGCCACCCTATGGACTACAGAACACCAGCTCTTCTTTCCATGGGACTCTCCAGGCAAGTATACTGGAGTGGGTTGCCCTGCCCTCCTCCAGGGGATCTTCCCGACCCAGGGATTGAACCCAAGCCTCCCGTGTCTCCTGCATTGTAGGCGGATTCTTTACTGCTGAACCACCAGGGGAGTAAATCAACTATATTTCAATATAAATACCCTCCTCAAAAGAGAGACTGAGTAGGAAGATAAAGATCAGAGAATCTTAAGTGATACATCAGCCAAGAACCCTGATTTAAACAAAGAAGCTCAATTATATATTATGGCAATCAAGGAAATATGAACACTAGATCTTTGATAATATTAAGGAATCGTGGATAATGATAAAGGAATTTAAATTATATTTTTAAAAGACTCACTGCCTTTTAAGAAAACATGCTGAAACATTTATGGATGAAATGATGGTATAAGATGATTTGCTTTGCTTTGGTTTAGGATTTGCTTCAACCATCTGTATGAAGGGTTGGGGGGTGAGGTGGGTCGAGCAGAAATAGAAAAAGCTTGTCCTTGAGCTGAAAACTTGGAGCTGGAGGATAAGAGAATATGGAGATTTGTGTTCTATTTTTTGTGTGTGAAATTTTCTACACTATAATCTTTAAAAAAATAAAAAAAGAAAAATCTAGTAGAGCCATTTTTTTTTTAAATGCAAGTAGGTCATAAGAGAATAAGAAGATTTCCAATAATGAATTAACAACCTGCAAATAGCTATATATTATGGTTATCCTACTGGAAATTTTAATATAAATAAATTCACTTATTTGGGAAAGTTTCTTTCAGGTTATATGTTGTATTTGGAAAATATAACAGCCATACCCAGGGGCAAGTGACAACACTCATCTGCACACCTGGGTCTTCACTGCCAGTGCCTGTGACACTTGACTATTTTACCATTTCCACGTTACCATTCTCAGAATATAAGGCAAATCTTGCCTGAATCACTGTCACTGACCCGAGAGGGTCCTAGCCCAGAGTCTTAAAGAAGGTCTTCCTCCAGAAATTAGACACGGTCCTTGTGTAGTTCTGTCCTCTAGAATCTTTCTCCCAAGTAACATAAGAACAAGAGGAGAAAGGCAGAGATAATCTGGATTTCTTGAGCCATCTGGGTGGATCAAGTTTTTTATTTCTTTCCTCTGCACAAAGTCCCTCACCTGTGACAAGCTTCAACATTAGGTCCTGGTGACACAGTCCCCTGCGGGGGGAGATAGAGAAGTAAGGAGACAGGTAGTAGTAAGTAGCTTCTTAATCTGACTAAGATCAATTTAATTTGAAAGAGGAAGTAGCTTTACAGCAATCCTTTTTCTCATCATTGCCAGATTACCTCATTGCTTTAAAAGAAAATGAATTCCTCCATCTCAAGTGTTTGGCAAACAATAGTCAGCAGATTTGTGTAAAAAAAAAAGTATACATAGTCAATTAGGGGTCGATTACAAATTTCTATTTGGGGAGTCTCCAAATTGGGAACCTGAGAGTAGAGTAGAAAAAAGATTTTTCCCTTTGAATACTTCATGCTTTTAAAATTTTGAGCCATGTGAATGTATTGCTTTATGTAATTAATTAGTTAACTTATTAAAAATAAAGATTAAATAAATAAATAAAAATAAAGATAAAAATGGAGATCATAATGCCTAAAAAGAGATTAAGATCACAGGGCCATTTGCTTCTAATGTAAAAACTAATACAAATCACTCTGTTAAGAATCAAAAGGCTATTATAATTAAATGACACATAATATCAGATTTTCTTTTGCAAAATAGGCCCTTATGGGCAAAGTTGGTGAATTCTGAATAAAATCTCTAAGTTAGATAACAGTATTGTATCAATATTAATTTCCTGACTTTAATAATAGTACTGTGGTCATATAAAAGTTTTTTTAAGAAACACACTTCAAAACATTAGGGGTAAAGTGGTGTCATATCTGCAACTTTCTCTGAAAGAGTGGGGATGAGATATATAGAGAAAGACAGAGAGAAAATAATAATAATAAAGTAGACTCGATAAAATGTTGATATTTACTGGCAAAGAGGGGGAGCGCCTGGAACTCTCATACACTAATGGCAGAAGTAAAAAATTATGACTATTTTTGAAACCAGGCAATGCTTTAATAATGTTAAACATAGACTTATCATATGGCCTAGCAATTACAGTCCTAGGTATTTACCCTAGAGAAATTAAAACATAGAGATCCAAAACATGTGTCTAAGAATGTTCATATCAACTTTATTCATAATAGCCCAAAGTGCAAACAATCTCCATGTTCATCAATAGGAGAGTGAATCACATTCATCAATAGGAGATGAATAAACAAATATTTATCAACAGGAGAGTGAATAAACAAATGTATTCTCACACAAATGTTTGACAAACATTATTTTCACAAACAAATGTATCCACCTGCAAAGTGGGAGACCTGGGTTCCATCTGATCCCTGGGTTGGGAAGATTCCCTCGAGAAGGGGAAGGCTACTCACTCCAGCATTCTGGCCTGAAGAATTCCACAGGCTGTATACACATGAGGTGACAAAGGGTCAGATATGACTGAGTAAGTTTCACTTCACTTCATTCACACACCAGACACTGGGACATGATTCCCATGGGTCCCTTGTGTTTCCACATGTCTTATGAATAGAGGTGCTGACAGTTTTGCTCCAGACAATCTTCTTTAAAAAAAAAAAAAAAACACTTGCACAGTAGATACCCTTGGAAAATATAATTTCTCCATCTGGAGCAGAAGGCAAATTTTTTGGAGTCCAGTATGATGAAGATAATGTCTCCTTCCAGGAACAAAGGTTGGGCAGATTTTCTTGAAGTCTCTTATTAAAGATTGAGGTTTTCTAAGCTTAGGGTTCCTCAGCTATGACTCAAGATTTACTATGTGTGGACATTTAGGTTGTTTTTACCTGTATAAGTTTATTGAGGCATAACTTACATGCAAAAAAATCATATTTGATCTGGTACAAGCATGAATCCGAGGCAGCCTAACTTTTTAGCTTGCAAACAGGATAAAATCTCAGATTCTTCACAGTCCTTGCCAGTGGAATGCTGCCCAGCAACAAAAAGGAAAGAATCACTGAGACACACAGCAGTACAGATGAGTCTTGCAAACATTATGCTGCGTGAAAAAGCTGAGCCCGAATCAAGTATGATACTGTCTAATTTTATTTACTGAAAATTCTCCATCGAGCAGAATAAATCTGTATTAATAGAAATCACAATGGCAGTTGCCTGAGCCAGGGAGTTTGGGGCATGTTGACAGAGGTAAAGGATGAAGGATTTTCCCAAGAGTCCAGTGGTTAAGAATTATCCTTGCAGTGCATGGGACACGGGTTCCGGGAACCAAGGTTCTGCGTGCTGCAGCACAGCTAAGGCCACGCGCTGCGGATACTAGGTGAGGAGGAGCCCCACAATGCGACTAAGGCCCGGTGCAGGCAAATAACCAAGTCTTTAAAAGGAGGTGAGGGGGAAGCTTTCTAGCGTGGTGGGAGTGGTGGAACTATTTTGTATCTTTGTTGTGTTTGCATGGATATATACATCTTTCAAAGTGCATCAAACAGTGTGCCCTAAAATGTATAATTTTGTTATATGTGAATTACGCCTCAGTAAAATTACATAGAAATAGTCTAAATATTTATCAACATGTGAACAGATATGCAAAATATGGTATATACATAAAATGGAATATTATTCAGCCTTGAAAAGGAATGAAATTCTGAAACATGCTAGAACATGGGTGTTCCTTGAAATCATTACACTACGTGAGAGAAGTCAGACATGAGAAGACAGTTACTGTGTGATTCCACTTCTTTGAGCTGCCTGGAATAGACAAATTCATAGACAGAAAGTAGAGCAGTGGTTATCCAGGGCTGTGGAGTTGTGGTCTAGTGGGTACAAGGTTTCAGTTTGGAAGGATGAAATAATTCTGGAGATGGAGGTGATGGTGTTGTACAACAGTGTGAACACACTTAATGCCACTTAACTGGACACTCAAAATGTTTAAAATGATAAATGTTATATCTAGTACATTTATATGTATTACAGTAGTGGTGTGAAAAAAAATAATCTCTCTCTCCAGTGGTGTGCTGCAAAATGTATAACAACCAGCTATGAGAGGGAAGCATATTGGTAGTATTCACTTTGATAGAAACACTCCCACAGTGATCCAGTTCAAGCAACAGTGTGATATCACTGAATGTAGAGTTTGGAAAAGATACAAACAACTGACTTTACAAAGTCAATAGGAGTTGGCTCAAAGACACTACTGTCTCTATCCAACCAACCGATTGTTAGTACACAGCAAATCCAGTAAAGAAAACACAACATAAAAGTTATAAAGAAAAAGGGAAAAAAATCACCCCACCACTACTTATAGGCAGTTGTCTGTATGCCAGCCAGGGAGGTCGATGGTTATTTGTGGGCTGATAACATACAGGAACAACAAAGTGCCAGTTCACTGATCCTGCAGGCTGGAAGGCATCAATTCTGGTTGGTTGGTACCCATTGCCACATCAGTTATTAAATCTTGTGGCTCTTATTCCTGGTGGTGACATCCAGAAAAGGAAAACTGTGGGACCTTCTTGAATCATGTAAGTTTAGCTACCAGTAGGTAACCCTTTAAAATTTTTATCGATCTTTACTGTCATCATATTCCCTTTGTTTTGGCACAAAATGGCTGCAAAAGTACAGGAGATACAAAATTTTGAAGCCATTTCCAGAAGATTTAGGCTGATTCTCGGTGCCAGTGACTCTCAGATAGGGTGTGCATGTAATTACTTGGAGTAATCTTCATTTTGAAAGAACTACAGGTGATTCTAATGCAGTTGGTTCACAGAACACATTTGGCAACATGGTTCGATGAGGTAGCTCTTTCCCTTCTCCCCTTTCATAATTTCACACCACAACCACATTGCTCTAAGATGCAAATTAGGGTAACTGATGTTATAAAACATGTCCCAATGTGTGTATAACAATGTCTGAAATGATTTTAAGAATATTCAGTATAGAAAAGGTGACATAAAATTGTGCTAATTCATTTTACTGTCATTGGTGAAACAAGTGTTATTCAAGCCTTTTGATGTGGCAGAAATATTTTAAGACAACCCCTTCTATTCTTTGAGCAGGAAATAAAATCTAGCAAACTGTGTAGCCAGTAACCTTAGGGATGGTACTTGAGGCTTGATCTCTAAAAGATGTTGAGTCCAAAAGTTGAACCTAAATCTGCCTGTATTGTTCTGCCTTGAGTGAATCTTTCATGCAGGCTGTGATCAGTGCATTTAAAAGAGCAGAGATCTGAATTTTATTGAGATTTACCTTATGTTTTATTATTGTGGGCTTGCCAGGTGGCACTAGTGGTAAAGAACCCACCTGCCAATGCAGGTGATGTAAGAGGTGCTGATTGGATTTCTGGGTCAGGAAGATCGAGGAGGGTGTGGCAACCCACTCCAGTATTCTTGCCTGGAGAATCCTATAAACAGATGAACCTGGTGGGCTACAGTCCGTAGTCGCAAAGAGTCGGACACAACTGAAGCAACTTAGCATGCATGCATGTTTTATTAATAATGAATTTCTGTTTAGTAAATGTTTCATAGTTATGTGCCAGACTTGCTTTCCTTATAACATGGTGGCAAGGTTAAGAAGGCATCGTTAGTCTTCATCCACTCTAATTAATAAATGCTACATGAATCTACCAAAAAGAACCTTATAACTGTGCTTGAAAAGTTGGCTTAGGGTAGCTCTTTATAGGGTGTTTGGGGGAACACTAAACCCCAAGATGCTCATTTGAAGATAGAAGACCTGCAAAAAAAACAAAAAAAAAAAGAAAAAGAGAGAGAGAAAGAGAAGAGAAAGAAGACTTGCATGATTAAATAAACATAGGAAATGCTGCATAGGCGAATATTTTATTTTTTTTAATTTAGTCCACCATTTACCAAAGTTATTGATTAAAGATTTTAAAATTTCATAAGAATAACATTTTGTGGAATATATATTTAGCAAAGAATTCTCCAGTGCTCTGGTGAAAATTTTAGCTGTGAAGGGGAACACAGGGATAGAGAGGCAAATTAATTTGGCATTCTTGACTTCAAACTTACATTAACCACATTTGTTTCCACTATTAAATGTAAAGAATTTGATGGATTTAACAACAGTCATCAAGGATAGTCAAAAGGTAACTTCCTCAGTGGTCTGGTGCAGCCAAAAATCAACTGGAGAATATACCTCAGGTGCCCGCTGCAACTCGAGAAAAACCATGAGGCTTCCCCCTCGCTACGAGATGAACCCCAATTCCCCAGCATTGCGTGAAGACCAATTCCGTGTTCCCCATCAAACAAGAAAGGAGCCTTGACTTCCTTGATGGAACTCCAGAGAGGCCCCAAGAACACTGTCACAAGTCTAGAGGGACCTGAGGTCACCACAATCACACAAAAGAGCTCCATGTACCACAAATCAACTCGAGATGAGGCCTGATTCCCCTGCAATGGCTCCAGAGCTAGCAGGCGTTCCCCTGCAAACACAGCAAGTGGCTTGCCTTCCTTTAGGCAACTCCAGAGATTCTGCGAGAACACCATCCCAAGTCTAGAGGAACACGAGTTCAGCACAGCAACTAGAGAGAAGCTCCGTGTACAGCAAATCATCTCGAGATGAGAGCTGATTCTCTGGCTTTGACTCAAGAGGAATGCCAACTTTCCACAAGCACCTCAAGAGGAGGCTTCTCTCAGCTATAGGTATGTGAGAGGGACCCTGAGTTTGCTGCCTCAAGTGGAATGGACACCGAGATGCCGTGACTCGAGATAAGGCCGGATTTCCCTGCAGTGACCTGAATGCAAGCTCGTCTTTCATCTCACGAGATGAAGGGATGTCTGAATCCCCTGTGGAGACCCTAGAGAAAGCCCTAGTTCCACGTATCATCTCAACAGGAGGCCTCACACTCCTTTCAAAACTCGAGAGTCACGCGGAGGTCAATGCCTCAAAAGGAGACGATTCCTGACTCCTCTTGAAAATTGATAGGAATCCCAATATCCCTGTGGCAACTGGACAGGAACCCTGGGTCTCTCGCCTCACCTTGAGAGGGGTCCCTATTGCCCTATCAAGCCTCGATGAGAATACCGAGGTGTCCCTAACATCTAGGCAGGAGTCCTGATGTCACTGAACAACATGAGTTTTGAAGGGTCATTCCCGCCGTAACTCGAGAAGATACCCCAGGTCCCCACCACAACTCAAGAAAACCCAGGAGAATTCACCCTCGCCGTGAGATGAGGCCCAATTCCACTGCATTGCATGTAAAGCAATTCCGTGTTCCCCATAAAACAGGATATGAGCCTTGACTTCCGTGATGGAACTCCAGAGAGTCCCCAAGAACACTGTCGCAAGTGTAGAGGGACACTGAGGTCCCCGCAGCAACACGAAAGTGCTCCGAGTACCCAGATCAACTCGAGATGAGACCCGATTCCCCTGCACTGGCTCCAGAGTAATCCCGCTTTCCTCATCAAACTAGACAAGTGTCTTGACTTCCCTTAGGCAACTCCAGAGATTCCCCGAGAGCACCGTCCCAAGTCTAGAGGAACACCAAGTTCAGCACAGCAACTCGAGAAAAGCTCCATGTACCCCAAAACATTCGAGATGAGAGCTGATTCCCTGGCTTCGACTCAAGAGGAATGCCAACTTTCCACAAGCAGCTCAAGCAGAGGCTTTTCTCAGCTCTAGGTATGTGAGAGGGACCCTGAGTTTGCTGCCTCAAGTGGAATGGACACCGAGATGCCCTGACTCGAAATAAGGCTGGATTTCCCTGCAGTGACTTGAATGCAGGCTCGTCTTTCATCTCACAAGATGAAGAGATGTCTGAATCCCCTGTGGAGACCCTAAAGAAAGCCCTAGTTCCCCACCTCATCTCGACAGGAGGCCTTACATCCCTTTGACAACTCGAGAGGAACACGGAGTTCAATGCTTCAAAAGGAGACAATGCCTAACACCTCTTGAAAATTGATAGGAATAGCAATATCCCTGTGGCAACTGCAAAGGGAAGCTGGGTCAACACCTCACCTCGAGAGGCATCCCTATTGCCCTGCCAAGCCTCGAGGAGAATCCCGAGGTGTCCTTCAAAACTAGACAGGAGTCCTGTCGCCGATCAACCAACACGGGTTTTGAAGGGCCATCCTCGCCATAACCCAAGAACATACCCTAGGTCCCAGCCGCAACTCAACATAAACCATGAGACTTCCCCCTGGCCGCGAGGTGAGGCCCGATTCCCCTGCACTGAGTGCAGAGCAAATCCGTGTTCCCCATCAAACATGAAAGGAGGCTTCACTTCCTAGATGAAACTCCACATAGTCCCCAAGAACACTGCCAGAGGTCGAGAGGGACCCTGAGGTCACCGCAGCAAAACAAAAGAATTCGTGTAAATGAAATCAACTCGAGATGAGGCGCGATTGCCCTGCATTGGCTCCAGGGCCATCTCGCATTCCCCATCAAACATGACAAGTGGCTTGACTTCCTTTAGGCAACTCCAGAGATTCACCAAGAGTACCGTCCAATATCTAAAGGAACACAAAGTTCAGCACTGCAACTCGAGAAAAGCTCCCTGTACCCCCAAATCATCTCGAGTTGAGAGCTGCTTCCCTGGATTCAACTCAAGAGGAATGCCAACTGTCCACAAGTACCTCAAGAGGAGGCTTCTCTCAGTTATATGTATGTGAGATGGGCCCTGAGTTTGTGGCCTCAAGTGAAATGGACACCGAGATGTCCTGACTCGAAATAAGGCTGGATTTCCATGCAGTGACTTGAATGCAGGCTCGTCTTTCATCTCACGAGATGAAGGGATGTCTGAATCCCCTGTGGTGACCCTAGAGAAAGCCCTAGTTCCTGGCCTCATCCCAACATGAGACCTCACATCCCTGTGAAAACTCGAGAGGCACACGGAGTTCAATGCTTCAAAAGGAGACGATGGCTGACTCTTCTTGAAAAATGATAGGAATCCCAAAATTCCTGTGGCCACTGCAAATGGAACCTGGGTTTCCCCTCTCACCTTGAGAGGCGTCCCTATTGCCCTCCCAAGCCCCGAGGAGAATCCCGAGGTGTCCCTCGCAACTAGACAGGAGTCCTGACATCACTGATCCAACCCGAGTTTTGAAGGGCCATCCTCGTCATAACACGAGAACATAATCCAGGTTCCCACCGCAACTCGAGAAAAACAATGACACTTTCCCCTCGCCACGAGATGAGGCCCGATTCCCCTGCACTGCATGCAGAGCAAGTCCGTGTTCCCCATCAAACAGGAAAGGAGCCTTGACTTCCTTGATGGCACTCCAGAGAGTCCCCAGGAACACTTTCACAAGTCTAGAGGGACCCTGAGGTCCCCGAAACAACATGAAAGCGCTCCATGTACTCCAAATCAACTCGAGATGAGGCCTGATTCCCCTGCACTGCATGCAGAGCAAGTCCATGTTCCCCATCAAACACGAAAAGAGCCTTGACTTCCTAGATGAAACTCCACATAGTCCCCAAGAACACTGTCACAGTTCTGCAGGGACCCTGAAGTGACAGCAGCAGCACGAAAGAACTCGTTTAACTCAAATCAACTCTAGATGAGACCCGATTCCCCTGCATTGACTCCAGAGACATCCCTCATTCCCCATTAAACAGGGCAAATAGCCTGACTTCCTTTAGGCAACCCCAGAGATTCACCGAGAGCACCGTCCCATATCTAGAGGAACACCAAGTTCAGCACAGCAACTCGACAAAAGCTCCGTGTACCCCAAAACATTTCGAGATGAGAGTTATGACACAGGAGGAATGGAAACTTTCCACAAGCACCTCAAGAGGAGGCTACTCTGAGCTATAGGTATGTGAGAGGGATCCTGAGTTTGCTGCCTCGTGTGGAATGGACACCGAAATGCCCTTACTCGAAATAAGGCCGGATTTCCCTGCAGTGACTTGAATGCAGTCTCGTCTATCATCTCACAAGAAGAAGGGATGTCTAAATCCCCTGTGGATACCCTAGAGAAAGCCCAAGTTCCCTGCCTCATCTCGACAGGAGGCCTCACATCCCTTTGAAACTTTGAGAGGCACGTGGAGTTCAATGCCTCAAAAGTAGATGATGCCTGCCTCCTCTTGAAAATTGATAGGAATCTCAATATCTCTGTGGCAACTGGAAAGGGACCCTGGGTCTCCACTTTACCTCGAGAGACTTCCCTATTGCCCTCCCAAGCCCCGAGGAGAATCCCGAGGTGTCCCTCGCAACTAGACAGGTGTCCTGACGTCGCTGACCCAACACAAGTTTTGAAGGTCCATCCCCACCGCAACTCAAGAACATACCCCAGGTTCCCACCGCAACTCGAGAAAAACCATGAGACATCCCCCTCGCCGTGAGATGAGGTCTGATTCCCCTGCATTGCATGCAGAGCATGTGTGTGTTCCCTATCATACTTGAAAAGCGTTTTGACTTCCTTGATGGAACTCCAGAGAGTCCCCAAGAACACTGTTACAAAGCTAGAGGGACCCTGCGGACTCCGCAGCAACATGAAAGAGCTCGTGTACCCCAAATCAACTCGAGATGAGGCCCAATTCACCTGAATTGTGTCCAGAGCCATCACACGTTCCCCATCAAATAGAACATGTGGCTTGACCTCCTTTACGCAACTCCAGAGATTCCATGAGAACATCATTCCAAGTCCAGAGGAACACCAAGTTCTGCAGAGCAACTCGAGAAAAGCTCCATGTACCCCAAATCATCTCGAGATGAGAGCTGATTCGCTGAACTCGACTCAAAGGGAATTCCAACTTTCCACAAGCAGCTCAAGAGGAGGCTTCTCTCAGCTATAAGTATCATAGTGGGACCCTGAGCTTGCTGCCTCAAGTGGAATGTACAATGAGATTCCCAGACTCGAAAAAAGGCCGGATTTCCCTGCAGTGACGTGAATGCAGGCTCGTCTTTCATCTCACAAGATGAAGGGATATCTGAATCCCCCGTGGAGACCCTAAAGAAAGCCCTTGTTCCCCGACTCATCTCGACAGGAGGCCACACATCCCTTTGACAACTCGAGAGGAGTGCAGAGTTCAAGGCGTCAAAAGGAGACGACGCCTGACTCACCTTGAAAATTGATAGGGATCCCAATATCCCTCTGGCAACTGCGAAGGAAGTCTGGGTCTCCTGTCTCACCTCGAGAGGCGTCCCTATTGCCCTGCCAAGCCTCAAGGAGAATCCCGAGGTATCCCTGGCAATTAGACATGAGTCCTGAAGTCGCTGAACCAACATGAGTTTTGAAAGGCCATCCCCGCCGTAATACGAGAACATATCCCAGATTCCCGCTGAAACTCAAGAAAAACCATGAGACTTCCCCATCGCTGCGAGATGAAGCCCGATTGCAATGCTGCGTGCAGAGCAAGTCTGTGTTCCTCATTAAACACAAAAGGAGCCTTGACTTCCTTGATGGACCTCCAGAAAGTCCCCAAGAACACTATCACAAGTCTAGCGGGACCCTGAGGTCCCCGCAGCAACACAAAAGAGCATCGTGTACCCCAAATCGACTAGAGATGAGGTGTGATTCCCCTGCATTGCATGCAGACCACATCTGAGTTCCCCATCAAACACTAAAGGAGCCTTGACTTCCTAGATGAAATTCCACATAGTCCCCAAGAAGACTGGGGACTTCAGCACCTCACAAGTCTAGAGGTGCTGAGGCCACCACAGCAACACATAAGAGCTTCGTGTACTACAAATCAACTTGACATGAGGCCAGATTCCCCTCCATTGGCTCCAGAGCCATCGTGCATTCCCCATCAAACAGATCAAGTAGCTTGACTTCTTTTAGCAACCCCAGAGATTAACCGAGAGCACCGTCCCATATCTAGAGGAACACCAAGTTCAGCACAGCAACTCGACAAAAGCTCCGTGTACCACAAATCATCTCAAGATGAGAGCTGATTCCCTGGATTGGACTCAAGAGGAATGCCAACGTTCCACAAGCAACTCAAGAGGAGGCTTCTCTCAGCTATATGTATGTGAAAGCGAACCTGATTTTGCTGCTTCAAGTGGAATGGACATCGAGATGCCCTGATTCAAAATAAGGCCGGATTTCCCTGCATTGACTTGAATGCAGGCTCATCTTTCATCTCACATAAAGAAGGGATGTCTGAATCCCTTGTGGAGACCCTAGAGAAAGCACTAGTTCCCTGCCTTATCTCGACATGAGGCCTGACTTCCCTTTGAAAACTCGAGAGGCATTCGAAGTTCAATGCTTCAAAAGGAGACGAAGCCTGACTCCTTTTCAAAATTGATAGGAATCACGATATCCCTGTGGCAACTGGACAGGAACCCTGGGTCTCTCGCCTCACTTCGAGAGGCATCCCTATTGCCCATGCAAGCCTCGAGGAGAATTCCGAGATGTCCCTCGCAACTAGAGAGGAATCTTGACGTTGCTGATCCAACACAAGTTTTGAAGGTCCATCCTCGTCGTAACTAGAAAACATAACCCAGGTTCTTGCCGCAACTCGAGAAAAACCATGAGGCTTTCACCTGGCCGTGAGATGAGGCCTGAATCCCCTGCACTGCAGGCAGAGCAATTCCCTGTTCCCCATGAATACGAAAGGAGCCTTGACTTCCTTGATGGAACTCCAAAGAGTCCCCAGGAACACTGTCACTGGTATAGAGGGACACTGAGTACCCCACAGCAACACGAAAGTGCTCCGTGTACTTCAAATCAACACGAGGTGAGGCCTGATTCCCCTGCATGGTCTCCAGAGCCATCCAGCATTCCCCATCAAACACGACAAGTGGCTTGTCTTCCTTTAGGCAACTCCAGAGTTTACCCGAGAACACCGTCCTAAGTATAGAGGAACACCACGTTCAGCACAGCAACTAGAAAACATCTCTGTGTACCTCAAATCATCTCGAGATGAGCGCTGATTCCCTGGCTTTGACTCAAGAGGAATGCCAGCTTTAAACAACACCTAAAGAGGAGGCTTCTCTCAGCTATAGGTATGTGAGAGGGACCCTGAGTTTGCTGCCTCAAGTGGCATGGACACTGAGAAGCCCTGACTCAAAATAAGGCCAGGTGTCCCTGCAGTGGCTTGAATGCAGGCTCATCTCTCATCTCACAAGATGAAGGGATGTCTGAATCCCCTGTGGAGACCCTAGAGAATACCCTAGTTCCCAGCCTCATCTTAAAAGGAGGCCTCACATCCCTTTGACAACTCGAGAGGAACACAGAGCAACATGTAAAGGCTCTGTGTACTCCAAAACAACTTGAGATGAGGCCCGATTCCCCTGCACTGCGTTCAGAGCAAGTCTGTGTTCCCCATCAAACACGAAAGGAGCTTTGACTTCCCTGATGGAAATCCAGAGAGTCCCCAGGAACACTGTCACAAGTTTCGAGGGTCCCTGAGGTCCCCGCAGCAACATGAAAATGCACTGTGTACTTGAAATCAACTCGAGTTGAGGCGCGCTTCCCATGCACTGCATGCGAAGCAAGTCTGTGTTCCCCGTAAAACACGAAAGGAGCCTTGACTTCCTTGATGGAAATCCAGAGAGTCCCCAGGAACACTTTGAAAAGTCTAGAGGGACCCTGAGAACCCCACAGCAACATGAAAGTGCACTGTGTGCTTCAAATCAACTCGAGATGAGGCCCGATTCCCCTGCATTAGCTCCAGAGCCATCACTCATTCCCCATCAAACACAACAAGTGGCTTGACTTCCTTTAGGCAACTCCAGAGATTACCTGAGAATACCGTCTCAAGACAAGAGGAATACCAAGTTCAGCACAGCAACTCGAGAAAATTCCGTGTACCCCAAATCATCTCGAGATGAGAGCTGATTCCCTGGCTTCGACTCAAGAGGAATGCCAACTTTCCACAAGCCCCTCAAGAGGAGGCTTCTTTCAGCTCTAGGTATGTGAGAGGGACCCTGAGTTTGCTGCATCAAGTGGAATGGTTACCCAGATGCCATGACTCGAAATAAGGTTGGATTTCCCTGCAGTGACTTTAATGCAGGCTCGTCTTTCATCACACATGATGAAGTGATGTCTGAATCCCCTGTGGAGACCCTAGAGAAAACCCTAGTTCCCCGGCTCATCTCGACAGGAGGACTCACAGTCTTTAGAAACCTCCAGAGGCACATGGATTTAAATGCTTCAAAAGGAGAGCATGGCTGCCTCCTCTTGAAAATTGATAGGAATCCCCAAATTACTGTGGCAACTGGAATGGACCCTGGGTCTCCCCCCTCACCTCGAGAGGCATCCTTATTGCCCTACCAAGCCTTGAATAGAATCCCGAGTTGTCCCTTGCAGCTAGACAGGAATCCTAATGTCACTGAATCAACACGAGTTTGAAGGGCCATCCCAACCATAACTTGAGAACATAACTCAGGTTCCCGCCACAGCTCAAGAAAACCGTGAGAATTCCCCCTTGCCATGAGATGAGGCCCGATTCCCCTGCATTGCATGCAGAGCAAGTCCATGTTCCCCATCAAAAACGAAAGGAGCCTTGACTTCCTAGATGAAACTCCACATAGTCCCCAAGAACTGTGTCAGAAGTCTAGAGGGACCCTGAGGTCAGTGCAACAATAGGAAAGAGCACCGTGTACCACAAATCAACTCAAGATGAGGCCCGATTCCCCTGCACTGGCTCCAGAGCAATCCTGCATTCCTCATCAAAGAGCACAAGTGGCTTGACTTCTTTTGGGCAACTCCAAGATTCCCCGAGAACACCATCCCAAGTCTAGAGCAACACCAAGTTCAGCACAGCAACTCGAGAAAAGCTCCGTGTAGCCCAAATCATTTCGAGATGAGAGCAGATTCCCTGGCTTTGAAACAAGAGCAATGCCAACTTTCCACAAGCAGCTCAAGTGGAGGCTTTTCTCAGCTCTTGGTATGTGAGAGGCACCCTGAGTTTGCTGCTTCAAGTGGAATGGACACCGAGATGCCCTGACTCTAAATAAGGCCGGAATTCCCTGCAGTGACTTGAATGCCGGCTCATCCTTCATCTCAAAAGATGAAGGGATATCTGAATCCCCTGTGAAGACCCTAGAGAAAGCCCTAGTTCCCCGCCTCATCTCGACAGGAGGCCTCACATCCCTTTGACAACACGAGTAGAACACGGAGTTCAGTGCTTCAAAAGTAGACAATGATTGAGTCCTCTTGAAAATTGACAGAAGTCCCAGTATCCGTGTGGCAACTTGAAAGGACACTGGGTCTCCCGCCTCACCTCGAGAGGCATCCCTATTGCCCTGCCAAGACTCGAGGACAATCCCGAGTTGTCCATCGCAACTAGACAGGAGTCCTGACGTAGCTGAAAAAACACGAGTTTTGACGGGCCATCCCCATCGTCACTTGAGAATATAACCCAGGTTCCCTCCACAACTCGAGAAAATCCATGAGACTTCCCGCTCGATGAGAGATGAGATCACATTCCCCTGCACTGAGTGAAGAGCAATTCCGTGTTCCCCATCAAACATGAAAGGAGCCTTGACTTCCTTGATGGAACTCCAGAGAGTCCCCAAGAACACTGATAAATGTCTAGAGGAACCCTGAGGTCACCGCAGCAACATGAAATAGTTCGGTGTACCCCAAATCAACTCGAGATGAGTCCAGATTCCCCTTCATTGGCTCCAGAGCCATCCGGCGTTCCCCATCAAACATGACAAGTGACTTGACTTCCTTTAAGCAACTCCAGAGATTCCCCGAGAACAACGTCCTGAGCATAGAGGAACACCACGTTCAGCACAGCAACTAGAAAACAGCTCCGTGTACCTCAAATCATCTCGAGATGAGACTTGATTCCCTGGCTTTGACTCAAGAGGAATGCCAGCTTTAAACAACACCTAAAGAGGAGGCTTCTCTCAGCTATAGGTACGTGAGTGGGACCCTGAGTTTGCTGCCTCAAGTGGAATGGACACCGAGATGCCCTGACTTGAAATAAGGCCAGATGTCCCTGCAGTGATTTGAATGCAGGATTGTCTTTCATCTCACAGATGAAGGGATGTTTGAATCCCCTGTGGAGACCCTAGAGAATACGCTAGTTCCCAGCCTCATCTCGACAGGAGGCCTCACATCCCTTTGACAACATGAGAGGCAAGCGGAGTTCAATGCTTCAAAAGGAGACGAAGCCTGACTCCTCTTGAAAACTGACAGGAGTCACAGTATGGCTCTGGCAACTGCAAAGGGAAACCTGGTGTCCCGCCTCACTTCGAGAGGCATCCCAATTGTCCTGCCAAGCCTCAAAAAGAATCCTAAGGTGTCCCTCGGAACTAGACAGGAGTCCTGACGTCACTGAACAAACACGAGTTTTGAAGGGCCAACTCTGCCGTAACTCGAGAATATAACCCAGGTTCCACACCACAGCTCCAGAAAAACAATGAGACTTTCCCCTCACCGTGAGATGAGGCCCGATTCCCCTGCATTGCATGCAGAGCAAGTCCGTGTTCCCCATCAAACACGAAAGGAGCCTTGACTTCCTAGATGAAACTCTCCATAGTCCCCAAGAACTCTGTCAGAAGTCTAGAGGGACCCTGAGATCAATGCAGCAACACGACAGAGCCCCGTGTACCACAAATCAACTCCAGATGAAGTCTGATTTCCCTGCATTGGCTCCAGAACAATCCTGCATTCCTCATCAAAGAGCACAAGTTGCTTGACTTCTTTTAGGCAACTCCAGAGACTCTATGAGAATACCGCCACCAGTCTAGAGGAACACCAATTTCAGCACAGCAACTCGAGAAAAGCTCCGTGTACCCCAAAACATTTCGAGATGAGAGCTGATTCCCTGGCTTCGACTCAAGAGGAATGCCAACTTTCCACAAGCAGCTCAAGCGGATGCTTTTCTCAACTATAGGTATGTGAGAGGGACCCTGAATTTGCTGCCACAAGTGGAATGGACACCGAGATTCCCTGACTCGACATAAGGCTGGATTTCCCTGCAGTGACTTGAATGCAGGCTTGTCTTTCATCTCAAAAGATGAAGTGATGTCTGAATCCCCTGTGGAGACCTTAGACAAAGCCCTATTTCCCCACCTCATCTCGACAGGTGACCTTACATCCCTTTGACAACACGAGTCGAATGCGGAATTCAATGCTTCATAAGGAGACGATGACTGAGTCCTCTTGAAAATTGACAGGAATCCCAGTATGTCTGTTGCAACTTGAAAGGACACTGGGTCTCCCCCGTCACCTCGAGAGGCGTCACTATTGTCCTGCCAAGCCTTGAGGAGAATCTCAAGGTGTCCCTCGCAACTAGACAGGAGTTCACACATCGCTGAACAAACATGAGTTTTGAAGGGCCATCCCCGCCGTAACTCTAGAACATAACCAGGTTCCCTCCACAACTCCAGAAAAACAATGAGACTTTCTCCTCACCGCGAGATGAGGCCCAGTTCCCATGCAATGTATGCAGGTTAAGTCCGTGTTCCCAATCAAAAGGAAAGGAGACTTGACTTCTTTGAAGGACCTCCAGAGAGACCCCAAGAACACTGTCAGAAGTCTACAGGGACCCTGAAGTCCCCGCAGCAACATGAAAGGGCTCCGTGTACTCCAAATCAACTCAAGATGAGGCCCGATTCCCCTGGACTGCATTCAGAGCAAGTCCGTGTTCCCCATCAAACACGAAAGGAGCCTTGACTTCCTTGATGGAACTCCAGAGAGTCCCCAGGAACACTGTCACAAGTCTAGAGAGACCCTGAGGTCCCCTGCAGCAACATGAAAGTGCACCGTGTACTTCAAATCAACTCGAGATGAGACCCGATTCCCCTGCATTGTCTCCAGAGACATCACTCGTTCCCCATCAGACACACAAAGTGGCTTGATTTCCGTTAGGCTACTCCAGAGATTACCCGAGACTACCATCTCAAGACTAGAGGAACACCAAGTTCAGCACAGAAACTCGAGAAAAGCTCTGTGCACCCCAAATCATCTCGAGATGAGAGCTGATTCCCTGGCTTTGACTCAAGAGGGATGTCAACTTTACACAAGCACCTGACGAGGAGGCTTCTGTCAGGTATATGTATGTGAGAGGGACCCTGAGTTTGCTGCCTCAAGTGGGATGAACACCGAGATGCCCTGACTCATAATAAGGCCGGAATTCCCTGGAGTGACTTGAATGCAGGCTCGTCTTTCATCAAACAAGATGAAGGGATGTCTGAATCCCCTGTGGAGACCCTAGAGACAGCCCTAGTTCTCCGGCTCATCTCAACAGGAGGCCTCACATCCTTTTGAAACTCGAGAGGCACGTGGATTTAAATGCTTCAAAAGGGGAGTATCGCTCCCTCCTCTTGAAAATTGATAGGAATCCCAAAATTCCTGTGGCAACTGGAAAGGACCTTGGGTTGCCCCTCTCACATTGAGAGGCGTCCCTATTGCCCTGCCAAGCTTCGAGGAGAATCTCGATGTGTCCCTCACAACTAGACAGGAGTCCTGATATCACTGAACCAACACAAGTTTTGAAGGGCCATCCCAGCTGTAACTCGAGAATATAACCCAGTTTCCCGCCACAACTCGAGAAAACCATGAGAATTCCCCCTCGCCGTGAGACGAGGCCTGATTCCCCTGCATTGCATGCAAAGCAAGTCGGTGTTCCCCATCAAACACGAAAGGAGCCTTGACTTCCTAGATGAAACTCCACATAGTCCCCAATAACTCTGTCACATGTCTAGTGGGACCCTGAGGTCAACGCAGCAACACGAAATATCCCCGTTTACCTCAAATCAACTTGAGGTGAGGCCTGATTTCCCTGCATTGGCTCTAGAGCAATCCAGCATTCCTCATCAAGCAGGACAAGTGGCTTGACTTCTTTTAGGCAACTCCAGAGATTCCCCGAGAACACCGTCCCAAGTATAGAAGAACACCAAGTTCAGCACAGCAACTCGAGAAAAGCTCCGTGTACCCCAAATCATTTCGAGATGAGAGCTGATTTCCTGGCTTCGAATCAAGAGGAATGCCCACTTTCCACAGCAGCTCAAGCGGAGGCTTTTCTCAGCTCTAGGTATGTGAGAGGGACCCTCAGTTTGCTGCCTCAAGTGAAATGGACACCGAGATGCCCTGACTCGAAATAAGGCCGGAATTCCCTGCAGTGACTTGAGTGCAGGCTCGTCTTTCATCTCATCAGATGAAGGGATTCCTGAATCCCCTTGAAGACCCTATAGAAAGCCCTATTTCCCCACCTCATCTTGACATGTGGCCTCACATCCCTTTGACAACACGAATGGAAAGCAGAATTCAATGCTTCAAAAGTAGACGATGACTGAGTCCTCTTGAAAATTGACAGGAATCCCAGTATCCCTGTGGCAACTTGAAAGGACACTGGGTCTCCCGCCTCACCTCGAGAGGTGTCCTCCTTATTGACTTGCCAAGTCTCGAAGTGAATCTCGAGTTGTCCCTCGCAACGAGACTGGAGGCCTGATGTCGCTGAACAAACACGCGTTATGAGGGGCCATCCCCTTCGTCACTCGAGAATATAACCCAGGTTCCTTCCGCAACGCGAGAAAGTCCATGAGACTTTCCACTCGAAGAGAGATGAGATCAAATTCCCCTGCATTGCATGCAGAGCAATTCAATGTGCACCATCAAACATGAAAGGAGCCTTGACTTCCTTGATGGAACTCCAGAGAGTCCCCAAGAACACTGATACAAGTCTAGAGTGACCCTGAGGTCACCGCAGCAACACGAAAGTGCTCAGTGTACTGCAAATCAACGTGAGATGAGGCCAGATTACACTACATTGGCTCCAGAGCCATCCGGCGTTCCCCATCAAACACGACAAGTGGCTTGACTTCCTTTAGGCAACTCCAGAGATTCCCTGAAAACACTGTCCTAAGTATAGAGGAACACCACGTTCAGCACAGCAATTAGAAAACAGCTCCGTGTACCTCAAATCATCTCGAGATGAGAGTTGATTCCCTGGCTTCGAATCAAGAGGAATGCCAACTTTCCAGAACCCCCTCACGGGGAAGCTTCTCTCAGCTATAGGTACGTGAGAGGGACCCTGAGTTTGCTGCCTCAAGTGGAATGGACACCGAGATGCCGTGACTCGACATAAGGCCGGATTTCCCTGCAGTGACATGAATGCAGGCTTGTCTTTCATCTCAAAAGATGAAGGGATGTCTGAATCCCCTGTGGAGACCCTAGAGAAAGCCCTAGTTCCCCACCTCATTTCCACAGGAGGTCTCACATCCCTTTGACAACTCGAGAGGAACACGGAGTTCAATGCTTCAAAAGTAGACGATGACTGACTCCTCTTGAAAATTGACAGGAATCCCAGTATTCCTGTAACAACTTGAAAGTGACAGTGGGTTTCCCTACTCATCTCGAGAGGCATCCCTATTGTCCAACCAAGTTTCGAGGAGAATCCCGAGGTGACCCTCACAACTAGACAGGCGTCCTGACATCATTGAACAAACAGGAGTTTTAAGAGTCCATCCCTGTCGTCACTCGAGAATTTACCCCAGGTTCCCTCCGCAACTCGAGAAAAACCATGAGACTTCCCACTCGATGAGAGATGAGATCAGATTTCCCTGCATTGAGTGCAGAGCAAGTCCGTGTTCCCCATCAAACATGAAAGGAGCCTTGACGTCCTTGATGGAACTCTAGAGAGTCCCCAAGAACACTGATACAAGTCTAGAGGGACCCTGAGGTCCCCGCAGCAACATGAAAGCACTCCGTGTACTCCAAATCAACTCAAGATGAGGCCAGACTTCTGGCGTTCCCCATCAAACACGACATGTGGCTTGACTTCCTTTAGGCAACTCCAGAGATTCCCCGAAAACACTGTCCTAAGTATAGAGGAACACCCTGTTCAGCACAGCAACTAGAAAACAGCTCCGTGTACCTCAAATCATCTCGAGATGAGACCTGATTTCCTGGCTTTGACTCAAGAGGAATGCCAGGTTTAAACAACACCTAAAGAGGAGGCTTCTCTCAGCTATAGATATGTGAGAGGGACCCTGAGTTTGCTGCCTCACGTGGAATGGACACCAAGATGCCCTGGTTTGAAATAAGGCCGGATTTCCCTGCAGTGACTTGAATGCAGGTTCGTCTTTCATCTCATAAGAGGAAGGGACGTCTGAATCCCCTGTGGAGACCCTAGAGAATGCCCTAGTTCCCCGCCTCATTTTGACAGGAGGCCTCACATCCCTTTGACAACACGAGAGGCACGTGGAGTTCAATGCTTCAAAAGGAGATGAAACCTGTCTCCTCTTGAAAACTGACAGGAGTCACAGTATTGCTCTGGCAACTGCAAAGGCAAACTTGGTCTCCCCCCTCACCTTGAGAGGCGTCCGTATTGCATTGCAACATCTCGAGGAGAATCCTGATGTGTCTCTCCCAACAAGACAAGAGTCCTGACGTCACTGAACCTCACCCCAGACCCTGCACCTGGGGTCACTCCTCCAGTTTCCAAGGTGACTCCACCTGAAATATCCTGTGTCTGTAATCACATGTGCACATCTCCAGGATGACGCCACTTCCCAGACCCAGTACCTGTGGTCACGCTTCCACAATCTCCAGGGTGATCACAACACACTGGACCATGCACCTGGGGTCACATGTCCACAGTCTGCAGGGTGACATTCTCCCAAACCCTATATCTAGGATCACATATCTACAGTCCCCTGGGTGATCCCTCCCAGACACTGTATCTGGAGTCACACATCCACAGTCTCCACGGTGACCCCTTCCCAAGCCTTGCAACTGGGCTCACAATTCCACAGTCTCCAGGGTGAATTCCTTCTGACCATTCCCCTGGGGTCACATATCCACATTCTTCAGGGTGACCAACCCAGTCCCTGTCCATGGGGTCACATATCAACAGTCTCCAGGGTGACACTCCTCCCCTGAATGCACATTTCAAGGGGAGCACAAAAAGCACACCCAAAATATGCACATTTGACAAAAGGGTTATTTTGGACTGATTAATTAAAAAAAACAAAACAAAACAAAAGAAAAAAAAAAAAACAGCCGCCCCAGGAGGATCTTTGAAAACCAAGTCGAAATTCCATTTTATGAAGTAGATTTACATTTGTTAAGGATATCTCCATCTTTAAGGACGTGTCCCTGTCTGGACCAGGAAATAGAGGATGGCTAAATATCAAGAATGGACTAAGTATCAAGACTGACTTGATATCACTAAATGACTTGACTAAATATCAAGAAGGTCTATGGAATGGACCTGGAAGTTAATCTGCATACCACCATGTCTTTGTTTACTGTGCTTCACCTAATAATCTCCCTTAAATAGCTTCTTCCATTCCTTAACCTCCTTCTTTCATTCTTAGCTGATGATAGCATTTAAGGTAAAGTCTTGGACCATTTCAGAAAGTGACAGTTTTCCCAGGTATCTTTCAACTATATAGGAGGTATGCATGTCATATATTAAACTTCTGATTGTTTTTCTCCAATCCATCTTCCTTTCATTATGAACATCTCAGTGAAGAACATTGAGGCTAGGGGGAAAATTATCTTTCCTCTCATCTAATGCAATAAAATAGCATTCAGAGATATAGAGGAATGAACCACAGACCAATTTAAAATAAAAATAAAGGAAAGCATGAATCTAACACTTACATTACTGAGTGAGGGAATCCAGCCTCAAGTGCTACACACTGTATGATCGTATAAGACATTCTAGCAAAGGTAAAACAGACATGATAAAGAGTTTATGGAATATATGGTTGAAATATTTCACATGGTACTTTAGTGAGGAATACGTGCCACTATGCATTTGTCTAAGCACATAGATTTCTGTTTTCAGAACACAAGTAATTTATGACCTATTCACATTTATTTATTTATGGTATGGAGTGCTAAAGACTGGAATGCAGAATTTAACAAAGAATATAACAGATTGAGAAATAAATGAAAAGCTTCAGACTTCCCTAGGGGCCCAGTGGTTAAGACTCCACGTTGCCAGTGCAGGAAATATGGGTTCAATTCCTGGTCAGGGACCTAAAACCCCACATGATGCGGCACAGCCAAAAGATTTAAAAGGAAGAAGAAAAATTTTAAAAGGCCACTCTCACTCTTAGGACAAAATTATCTGACCTAAGTTCACTGTGTAAATGAATGGAATCTGCAGGCCAAAGGCAAATGTACCATACATAAACAATGGGCTCTGTAAGTTCTTTCCACGGGGGTTTGTAGCTAACAGGACTGAAACTACCATATCAGTTATTGAAGGAGCAAGCCCTGAATTTGATAAGTGATGAGTAGTGGAAGCCAGGTTTCTTACCATTGGAGTGGGAAGATACAGGCAGACAAAAGGAGAGGGTTATAATACCTGTGTCATAAGAGATCAGGTTGGAGACATCATTATAAACTATCTTTAGCCTAATGCAGAAACATATAACTCCATGTGAAAATCTTCATAACCGTCTGTATGCATAGTCTGGATACATGCATGTGTATTTCCATGCATTTTCTGCTGAGATTATTAAGTTCCCACATACAAGTTTTTATTAATATGCTCTAACAAAAAGGGACAAGGACTCTTTAAATATGTGTCTGATACTAGGACTGAGACAATAAATATGTAAAGCAGCATAATCTTAAAATGTGAGAAAGAAGGACCAAAAAGCCCCATAAAAGCTGAATTATGTAAAATAAAAGCAGGAGAGTATGGAAAAAGCTCTCAATAGCCAAAGCTAGAATGAACTAAGCAGTCTAATTGGCTGGATTATAGCCAAAAGAAAGTGAAAGTGAAGTTGCTCAGTCGTGTCTGACTCTTTGCAACCCCAAGGACTGTAAGCTATGAGGCGCCTCCATTCATGAAATTTTCCAGGCAAGAGTACTGGAGTGGGTTGCCATTTCCTTCTCCAGGGGATCTTCCCCACCCAGGGATTGAACCCAGGTATCCTGCATTGCAAGCATATGCTTTTACAGGCTGAGCCACCAGGGAAGCTCCCAAAAGTTTAAAATAATTTTCAGGTGTCCAAACTGGTAAAAAGTAAAAATTAGGTTTTATGAGTAATGTTGAATAAAAATCTCACACAGAAAGATTCTAAATAATTGATACAGACTCAGCTGTCCATCAAGTATATGAAGCTAACTCTCCTCTCCTCAAATGTGGGTCCTGCATTATGACTTCCTCCTTAATAAGGCACTCAGGATGGACGTGAGGAAAATCAACAATAAAGACAAATAACAAATGTTGGCGAAAATGTACGAAATTGAAACTCAAAACTTTACTTGTGGAGAGGTAAAATGGTGCAATCAATGTGTCCAAAACAAGCATTTTCTCGAAAACATAAAAATGTAATTATATCACTCAGTAGTGGCCACAGGACTGGAAAAGGTCAGTTTTCATTCCAATCCCAAAGAAAGGCAAAGCCAAAGAATGTTCCAACTGCCACACAGTTGCACTCATCTCACATGTTAACAAAGTAATGATCAAATTTCTCCAAGCCAGGCTTCAACAGTAAGTGAACCATGAATTTCTAGATGTTCAAGCTGGATTTAGAAAAGACAGAGGGACCAGAGATCAAATTGCCAACACCCGTTGCATCACTGAAAGAGCAAGAGAGAAAAACATCCAGAAAAATATTTACTTCTGCTTTGTTAACAATGCCAAAGCCTTTGACTCTGCAGATCACCACAAACTGTGGAAAATTCTGAAAGGTATGGGAATATCAGACTGCCTTACCTGCCTCCTGAGAAATCTGTATGCAGGTGAAGAAGCAACAATTAGAACTAGACATGGAACAATGGACTGGTTCCAAATCAGGAAAGGAGTACAGCACCCTGCTTATTTAACTTATATGCAGAGTATATCATGTGAAATCCCGGGTCTGGATGAGGCACAAGCTGGAATCAAAATTGCCAGGAGAAATATCAATAATTTCAGATACACAGAGGACACCACTCTTATGGCAGAAAGCAAAGAAGAACTAAAGAGTCTCTTGATGAAAGTGAAAGAGGAGAGTGAAAAAGTTGGCTTAAAAATCAGTATTCAGAAAACTAAGATCATGGCATCTGGCCCCATCACTTCATGGCAAATAGATAGGAAAACAATGGAAATGGTGACAGAATTTATTGGGGGGGGGGCTCAAAAATCACTGAAGATGGTGACTGCAGCCATGAAATTAAAAGACACCTGCTCCTTGGAATAAAAGTTATGACCAACCTAGACAGCATATTAAAAAGCAGAGACATTACCAACAAAGGTCCATGTACTCAAAGCTATGGTTGTTCCAATAGTCATGTATAGACGTTACAGCTGGACTACAAAGAAAACTGAGCACTGAAGAAGTGATGCTTTGGAACTGTGGTGTTGGAGAAGACTCTTGAGCATCACTTGGACTGCAAGGAGATCCAACATGTCAATCCTAAGGGAAATCAACCCTGACTATTCATTGGAAGGACTGATGCTGAAGCTGAAACTGCAGTACTTTGGCCACCTAATGTGAAGAACTGACTCATTGGAAAAGACCCTGATGCTGGGAAAGATTGAAGGCAGGAGCAGAAGGGGATAACAGAGGATGAGATGGCTGATGGCATCACCAACTCGATAGACATGAGTTTGAGCAAGCTCTGGGAGTTGGTGATGGATAGGGGAGCCTGGTGGGCTGCAGTCCACGGGGTCACAAAGAGCCGGTCATGAGTGAGTGACTGAACTGAAATATCATATGTTTTGGTAACTCCACTCCTAGATATACATCCAAAGAATTTAAAAGAGGTGCTCAAATATATACTTGTACACCAATATTTACAGCAGCAGTGTTCTTGATAATCCAAGTTAAAAACAATGAAAATGTCCACCAACAAGTGAATGGAAGAGCAAATAGGGCAGTTCCATCCATGAGATGCATTACTCTGCCATATAAAGGAATATAGTAAAATAATGCCACAGCTTCAGAAAATAGTAGGGGGCTTTACAAAAACTTAAACACAGAGTTAACATAGAATCCATCAATTCCGGTCCAGGTTATACACTCAAGATATTTAAAACCAAATACTGAAACAGATATTCAAACCCCATATTCATAGCAGCATTATTCATAGTAACCAAAAGGTGGCAGCAGCACAAGTGTTCAACAGATGACTGGATAAGCACGATGTAGTATATACACAGTGGGATCTGATTCAACCTTTAAAAACAAGATAACTCATACATGCTATAATGTAGATGAAACTTCAAGTCATTAGGTGAAGTGAAACAAGCCTGACACAAAAGGAAAAATGTTCTATGATTCCACTAGTATGAGATATCCATATAAGACAAATTCCAAGTAGAGTAAGATGGCCAGGGATTGGGGGTTATGAGTATTTAATGGTTACAGTGTCACTTCAGGAAAAGGGAACGATTCTGGAGATGAATGGTGGGGAAATTTTTACAATGAGAGTGCAGTTAATGCTATAGAAGTTCATACTTAAAATGACTCAAATAATAAATGTTGTTATATGTTTGTAAGCACAGTGAAAACAATGACACATGGCACAACATGGAAAAGCACTAAAAACATTCTCAGTGAAAGAAACCACACTGAAAAGCCACCCAGATCATAGTCATCTTGTCACTTTAAATCCATGAAGGTTTTTAACATGAGGGAAAGCCCCAGTGATGGCTCCAGAAAAAGAAAACTGCATTAGAATGAAGAAAGACAGTTGCACAAAGCTTGGGCAGCTGATGAAAGTTGAACTGGTCCTATGGATAGGATTGTAATGTGGAAACCATAATTATCCCCCATTTTGGGGTTGTGGGCTGGTTCCCTGGGAAAGTGACCATGTTTTGGGTAAAACACATTGCGGTATTTGGTGTGAATGTAGAAAACTTTGTACCACTATTTAAAGTAGACACGTTTGAAATTTTACTAGAAAGTAAGTTACTTTTCAATACAGCCATGTAAGTCACATGCCAGAAAATCAGAGATGACATCGAACATTGCAATAGAGGCCAAGAGTTAACCTAACTAAATTCAGCTAAAGTAGTTTGATGCTAATTGCCTTGTACTAGTCCACATGGTATTAAAAGGCACCATAGGAAGAGTATATTAGTAGACACCATGCCCTGGGTGCTCTGGATGACCAGATGGAACTGAAACTATTAGATGTCTTAATTCTAGTTTTCCACATAACACTACACCAAAGCAACTGTCAGAACTAAAAAGCGAATTCACAGACTTGCCTGGCAGTCCAGTAGTTAAGACTGCACTTCCACTGCAGGGGGTACAGGTTTGATCCTCGGTCAGAGAACTAAGATCCAACATGTCGAGCTGTGGGGCCAAAAAAAAAAGAAAAAAGAAAGTCAGTAGAACTGCAAGATCATTTGTGATTCTCTACACTAATAATGAACTATCAGAAAGAGAAATTAAGAAAATAATTCCTTTTACAATTCCATCCCCCCCCCCCACATAACTAGAAATCTAACCAAGGACTTGAAAGACCTGAAAGCTAAAAACTACAAGACAATGATCAAAGAAACTAAATGGATACAAGTAAAAAGATATCCCATGCTTATGGGTGAAAATACCATTAAAATATCCATTCTAAACAAAGCAACGTACACATTCATGCAATCACTGCCAACATTTCAATGACATTTTTCACAGAAACAAAAGCAATCTTTACATCTGTGTGGAGCCACAAAGGAACCATAAGAGCCAAAGGGATCCTGCGAAAACAGAACAGGCTGGTGGCATGTCTATCCCTGACTTCAATCTAGAGTATGTACCTAAAGTCACCAGAAGACGTGTGGAATTGGCACAGAAATAGTCAAGAGAGCTCAGAAGTAAACCTACAGGTGCATGGTAATTAATTTACAAGAAAGGAACTAAAAATATATACGCGGGAAAGGACAGTCCCCCCCACCCCCCTCAATAAACCGTGCTGGGAAAAATGGAAACCACACACCAAGGAACAATATAGGACACCATCTTATACTACAGACAAAAACTGACTAAAATCCCACAACTTTCCACATCAAGCCCTAACAGTCTTGGGTCCTCTTAAGACAGACTTTCAGCAACAGCCACACACAGAAGCTTCTTCCCAATTTTCCTCACTTTTTCTTTCAGCAGCACATCGTTGCAGGAATCTTGAGGAAACCAGACTCCCGTCAGACTCAACTGAACCCCACAATGTCCCAAAGCTGAAGCACCAATGGGTTCTGAGGAGATCATGGGTCCTGAGGAAACTAGATTCCATCAGCCAAAACTAAACCCCATAATGCCCCAAAGCCAAAATACAATGGATCCTGTGGTGACCCATCTCCTGTCAGCCTGAACTGAACCCCACAATGTCACAAAGCTGAACCCCCATAAGGTCCTGAGGAGATCAAATTCTATCAGCCTGAATTGAACCCCACAATGCCCCAAAGCTGAAACCACATGGGTCTTGTGGTGACCCATCTCCTGTCAGCCTGAACTGAACCCCACAATGTCCCAAAGCTGAACACCCAGCAGGTCCTGAGGAGACCAGATTCCATCAACCTGAACTAAACCCCACAATGCCCCCAAACTGAAGCCCCAGTGGGTTCTGAGAAGACCAGATTCCATCTGCCTGACCTGAACCTCAGAGTATCCTGAAGCTGGGTCCTGAGGAGACCAGAGTGCTGTCAGTGGCCACCAACAGCCAGGTGCTCCAGCAGAGTGGGGAGTTCCCCCTGGGGTGAGGAGAGTGTCAGGGGGGCGGGCTCTTCATTATCATGAATAGGCATGATCAAGAAGGTTTGCAGGGGCCAGGGCAAGGACAAGGGAGATAAGCTCCAGCTCCGAGTATTCTAAGTCCCCACTTTCTGAGATTGCGTGACCTACATGATCCAGACTTTGCAAGGAGCAAGCTGAGTTACAGAGGCAGAAGGAGCAGGAGGTGATGTAAAATTTTAACGTTTCCTCTTCAGGTTCAGAAAGATGAAGCCCTCCCAGGTTCCCAGGTCCTTGTGCCCCAGTGACTGTGAGCTCTTCCTTCTGGGTGTATGACCAACCCCCACACTAAGTCCCCTCTATACCCATGGCCCTGGCCCAAGCCTAACCTCCCCCTCAGGCCCTGATGAAGCTCCCCGCCCCCATTGTGCATCTCACATCCCACCCCAACGTGGTCTTTTTGAAGCCTAAACAAGACCATCCTCCTCTCCTCCCTGTGATTCCCCTCACCTGATGAAGCCAGGTCTTCATCCCTTCCAGGTGACTCCAAGGGCCTCATTCTCTCCATGTGTGTGGCCGCTCTCTGTGCCCGTCTTTATGGGCATGTGGTGATCTCCTAAAATGAGGGTTATTTGTCAGAGAGAGAATGGGGTAAATGGTGGCCACCAAAGATGTGCCCCCCCAGAACAGGGCCGTATCTGGGAAAAGAGTCTTTGTAGATGTAGTTAAGGATAGCAAGGTAAGGTCATCTAGGGTTAGGGTGACCTTCAATCCAACTGACAGACTCCTTCAAAGAGACGAAAGAGGACACAAAGGGGAAGCCTCTTAAAGGCAGAGGCAGAGATGGGAGGGAGGGGGCCACAAGCCCAGGGACCCCTGGAGCCCCTGAAGTTGGAAAAGGCAGGAATGATCTTGTACTGGAGCCTCTGGAGGGACCTCAGCCCTGTGCCACCTTGATTTCTGGTGTCTGGTCTCCAGGACTGAGAGAGGATGAACTCCTGTTGTTTTAAACCACCCAGCATGTGATCATGTTAGAGAAGCCACAGAGCAGCCACACAGACCCTGCTCTGTAGGATCCTAGAAATGTGGGTCTCATTAAAGCAGATGAAGGGTGGATTACAGAACCCTTAAAATCAGCTCTGGACCCTCAGAAATGCTAAAGCAGTGGCTGGGCTCCAGAATGTTGAGGGGTCAAGTCTGAAGCCTGTGCCTAGGGGTACTGGGTGCACACGCCTCCCCGGGTTCTTACACCAGTACATGTGGTGTAACATCTCAGTCTTGATGGAGGACATTTAATATCAATGGCCACATTGCTAATTAAGAAGCCACCAGTTGCACAGGTGAAAGCCCAATTAGGGCACTTGCTTCAGGGATGAGCAATTCTGAAGATGGTCAGGGATGGGGACTTACTCATGTGTAGCCAGCCAGCAGCCCTTGCACATACCCCACCCCCTCCCCTCCCAAGGAGGGACCTCAGTGGGAAGCTGGGAGACCACACGGAGTCATCTCTAAGTAAATGCTGGCTGACCCCCAGGCTAGCCATTCCTGAACCTCATCCACCCTTCATAGATAAAACACTTGAATATGTGCAAAGACCTCACAGGCTGGAGAAAAGTGGAGCCACTCCAGCGACAGCATGCTTACTGACGTGGCTCCTGTAGGTCAGGCAGAATGGTCCTGGCCTGGGTGATCTGGAAGCTTTGCACTTTCCTACCTGAGTTACTCCTCCTGTGCTGCTCCCATTGCCTGTTTTCTTGCTTCCTCATTTCTGCCTGAGAAGATTTCCAACAGCAGGAACAGGTGACACAGCCCATCCTTAGGAAGTGACAGCTTAGCACCTCCTGCAGAAGGTCCAGCAGAGCCCAACACAGACCCAATCCCCCGAAACACTATGGGCCCTCACTCTCTCTTATCAAGCCAACCCTGCAAGATCTAAGCAGAAAGACAGCATCAGGTACAGCTGCAGGCACTTGAGGGGGTTTATATAGACCTCAACCCAGGCACACATCCAAAGGGCAGGCCAGTCAGGTCAGCCAATCTGCCCACCTGGGCTTGTGGTTTCAGAAAATGGGCCTCGTTGTCCTGGCCAGGGTTCCAGGAACAGGTGTGGGTCCTTTGGGTCAGGATGGATATGGGGCTGCTGCTCTGACTTGTTTTCTCATCTTCTTCTCTGACCTATAAGTGGGAGAGGATTTCAGGAAGGCCTTCTTCTAATGAGAGGGACCCAGGGGTCAGGGAGAGGATGGGTGGTGGGTGGAGACAGACTCAGTGCCCAGGTGCTATGGGACCCTCTGGAAAACCTGCTGGAAGGAGGCTGCAACCAGTGAAGCCCAAGGTCACAAAACTATCCTGAAGCTGCTGTATGTTACCTCAGGTCCTCCTCTGAGGGTCTCAAGGTCAGATCTGTCCAACAGAGGAGCTGGGGGCTCTTTGCAGTGAGGGCTCTGTGAACAGCTCCTGGGTGCTGAGCCCTGCAGGATACCTGCCCAGGTGAGCCCCATATCCTGGGAGGCACCTGCCCATAAGAACCATGTATCCTGAGAGGGGCGAGTGAACAAGTATTCTCTCTGTGCAGTTATCACAGATTAGCTTAGTGACTCTCACGTGGGCAGTGCTGGAATTAGATGAGAACAAGGACATGTTGGGGGACGTTCCCTGAAACACCCCCAGGCCCATCCAGAGTGAAGAGTTCAGTAGGTGGGTACTGGTTGCTGTGCTGGGGTGGGAGGTTTCATGGGTGTCTCTTGTTTCTTCACCTGACACCACAGAGGCCTCTGCAGGACACAGAAGACAGCCTGCCCAGGGACGGTGTGAGCCCCTGGTGACCAGGCACGGGAAGTGAGAGGGAAGGACCAGGCTGAGGGGGCCTTTCTGCTCTGAGTTGGGAGTGGACAAGCAAGTGGTGAGTGTGATCTAGGAAAGTGTCTCTGGTGATGGGAGGCTTGTTGAGGCCTTCTGAGTACGAGTTGGAAAAGAATGTTCAGACATAGAGCATTTCAGAAGGGAGTGAGTTTGTATTAAGAACAAAGAGCAGAGATAAAGTGGGCACTGTGGGCTCAGGGGGCCAACCACCTGACAGACTAGGGAAAGTTGACTGATTTCCTGGGTTAAGAGCCAATTTTTACAGTTTCAAGGCAAAGAAAATTCCTACTGGAAGGTTGATATTAGGTGATTGGGTGGGGTACCATAGGGTGTTTACTGGAGTGGGCATCCTTGCCTGGTAGGGAGTCAGGAAGCTCATTAGCGATGATCAGGTGCTTTTGGCAACAGTTGCAAAGGGGGCCCAGTCCGATTCACAAGTGACCTTGGTTCTGGGGCCCACTTCTATGGCCTTGGTGTGAGGACTCCCAGTTGTGGCCTTGGGGAAGGAGTCACCTCAACAAGACTGACCCTGCTTCAGAGTAAAAGTTCCCTCAAGTTTTCTCTGCAGAAGAGATCTAGTGATCCTAGATCTGTTTGGAAAAGTCTTGGACACTGCAGGGACACATACTGAGTGTGAAACTGGATATTGAACCTTGTTGGCAAAACTCACCTTTTCTCTCTGTTGGCATTAAAAGGGTGTGGGCTGACAGCTACCTGAGAATCCATCCAATTGACAATTTCCTATTTACAACATAAATGAGTTTGGTCAAATTATTTCTATTTCTATGCAAACAGGCAGCTTGCAACACCTTGTGGCAGGATCATTTCCAATAGATTGTCAACTAATCAAGGTAACAACATTATGACACTCAACACATTTAGATATAATTTCCTAAGCCTTTTTCTTGAGGGACAGACCCAATATGAGCTAGGAATGTGTTCAAAAGGCTCAGAAAGTGCAGGAAAATACACTGGCTATGTCTGGAAATTAGGGTCTCTGTGCAAACCTGGAGTTCTGACATCTTACAATCTAGACAGTTCCTGATAGACAGATGCATGAAAAACACTCTACTTTTATGTTTTTCTTTCATCAAAGGAACATGGATTTCCTAGCATTCTGTGTGCTGAGAGTAACTCACTGCTCTAAAATGCTTGCTTGGACTTTATTTTTCAGTAAGAACTTCCCCTGACTGTGTTACAGTCAGGACGGTCCCACACTCACAGGGAAAAAGCAAACTAGCATCCAAACGTTTGTTCCATCAGGTTTTCTCTGTAGGAGAGATCCAGTGATCCTAGGTCTGTCTGGAAAATGCTTGGGTAGTGCATGGACACATACTGAGTGTGAAGCTGGATCCTGGACCTTGTTGGCTAAATCAGCATTTTCTTTCAGGTGGTCCTAAAATGGTGCAGAGTAGCAACTGCCTGAAGATCCATCCAATTGCTGTTTTCTTACTTGTGACAGCAATATCTTTGGTCAGACCTCTTGGATTTCTGCAGCAAACATGGGACTTTCAATTCCTTGCCACTGGATCATTTCCAATGGCAGGTAAACTCATTAGGTAACCAGACTCGATGGCATTCAGCACTCTCAGACACACTCCTACAGCCTGTTTCTTCATAGACAGTCCCAGGATGACCTAGGAATGGGTTCGCTAGTATCAGAAATGTGAGCAAACATACTGGCTGTGACTCTGAAAATTAGGTGCTCTGTGCAAATCTGGAGTTTTAACATTTTAGAATCTAGACAGTTTCTGATAGATGTCTGAAATACACTCCTTTTTATTTTTTGCCTTTCATTCCTCAACGAAACACAGATTTCACAGCATTATGTTTGCTGAGAGTGACAGACTGCTTGGAAATTCTTGCCTGGAAGTCATTTTGAAGTAACAATTTCCCCTCCCCTGTGTTACCATGGGAAATGCCCCCACACTGACAGAGAAAAGTAAACAAATGTCAAAACATCTGTTCCGTGAAGTCCCCTGTAGGAGGGATCCAGTGATCCTAAGTCTGTCTGGAAAATTCTTGGATAGTGCTTGGACACATGCTCAGTGTGAACCTGGATTCTGGACCTTGTTGGCAAATTAGAATTTTCTCTGTGTTGGCCACAGTAGGCTGGGGTTTAGCAACTCCTTGAAAATCAGTACACTTGCTCTTTTCCCACTAACGACAGCAATAGCTTTGGTCAAAACACTGGAATTGCTGAAGCAAGCAGGCAGCGTGCAACTCCTTGTGGCAAGATCATTTCCATTGGAATGCCAATTAAACTACTTAGAAACAGTATGGCACTCAGCTGTGTCAGACACACTCCTCCAGACTCTCTCCTCATGGTGTGTCCCAGTAAGATAGAGTACTGTGCTCATGAACCATGGAAAGTTCAGGGAAACTTACTGGCTGTGTCTCTGGAATTGAGGGCATCTGTGGAAGCGTGGTCTTCTCACATCTTAGAATCCAGACAGCAGTCATGGATAGAGAGATGCCTGAAAAGCACCCTATTCATTGCCGCTCATTCCACGAGTGAACACAGGTGTCCCAGCATTCTGTTTGCTGAGAGTAACCCGCTAAGTGGAAACCCTTGCCTGGAAGTCATTTTTAAGTAAAAATTTCCCCTCACGTGTGTTACACTAGGGAAGGCTCCCACACTCACAGGGAAAAGCAAGCAAACATCAAAATGTCTCTTCCATCAATTTTTCTCTGTCAGAAGGATCCAATGGCCCCAGGTCTCTCTGGAAATTTCTTGGATACTGCAAGGGAAACATACTGACTGTGAACCTGAATATTTGACCTTCTTGGCAAAATTAGCATTGTCTCTCTTTTGGCACTAACAGGATGTGCGCTGGCAGCTGCCTGAAAATCCATCCAATTGATATTTTCCTACTTCTGACATCAATAGGTTTGGTCAAATCTTTCAGGTTTCTGACACAAGCAGGTGGCTTGCAACCCCATCGAGCTGGATCATTTCCATTAAAATGTCAAATAATCTAGGTAACAACAGTATGGCTCTCAGCAATCTTAGATAATTTCACAGCCAGTTTCCTCTGAATCAGACCCAATAGGAGCCAGGAATGTGTTCATAAGGCTCTGAAAGTGCAATGAAATATACTGGCTATGACTTTGGAAATTAGGCCCTGTGTGCAAACCTGGAGTTCTCACATCTTAGACTTTAGATAGTTCCTGACAGATAGATGCCTGAAAAACACCCACTTTTATGTCTTTCATGCATTTAAGTAACTTAGTTATCCCAGATTTCTGTGTGATGAGAGTAACACACTGGTTGAAAATCCTTGCTTGAAGGTGATTTTTCAGTAACAATTTCCCATGACTGTGTTACTGTAGGGAAGACCCCCAAACTCACAGGAAAAAGAAAACAACCAACCAAATGTCTATTCTATAAAGTTTTCTCTTTAGGAGAGATCCAATGATCCTCTGCCTGTCTGGAAAATTCTTGGATACTACAGGGACATATACTGAGTGTGAATTTGCATCCTTGAATCTGTTGGCAAAATTAGCAAATTTTGTCGGTTGGATCTAAAAGAGTGCGGCCTTAGCAACTGCCTGAAGATTCATCCAATTGGTCTCTTCCTAATAATGACAGTGATAACATTGGTCAAACCTTTGAGGTTTCTAAAGCAAGCAGGCGGCTCACTACTCCTATCTGCTGGCCCATTTCCAGTGGAATGTCACCTCATCTAGTTAAGCACTGTATGGCACCCAGCCCTCTCAGACATACTCCTGCATCCTGTTTCCTCATGGGCAGGCCCAGTTTGAATAAGGAATGTGTTTAAAGCCTTGGAAGGTGCAGGGAAACACAGTACCCTAACTCTGGAAGTTAGGACCCTGGGAAAGCCTTGAAGTCTCATGCCTTGAGTTCTAGACAGTTCCTGATAGATAGAGGCCTAAAAATACACTCCGTATGGATACCTTTCCGTCCTCGAAGGAACATAGCTTTCCCAACATTCTGTGTGCTGAGAGTCACACGGTGCTTGAAAACACTTGCTTGTAGGCCATTGGTCAGTAGAAAATTCCCCTGAAGGTGCAATGGTAGGGAAGGCTCCCACACTCACTGGGAAAGGCAAACCAACATCCAAACGTGTACTCCATAACATTTTGTCTTTAGGTGCGATCAAGTGAGCCTAGGTCTGTCTGGAGAATTCGTGGGTATTGTGGGGACACATCATGAGTGTGAACTTGTATATATGAACTTGGTGGCAAAATTCTCATTTTCATCTCCCACACTCATTTTGGGACCACATTGGTTCTAAAATGGTGCAGTGTAGCAAATCCTTGAAAATCCATCCAATTGCTGTTTTCTTACTTTTGACAGTGATAGATTTGTCCACCCTTTGGAATTTCTGAAGCAAGCAGGTTGCTCACCACTCCAGCCACTAACTGATTTCCATTGTACTGGCACCTCATGCAGGTAAGCACAGTATGCTGCCCAACACACTCGGATACACTCGTGCAGCCTGTTTCTTCAGGAGCAGTCCCAGTATATACTTGGAAAGTGTTTACAAGGCTTGAAAAGTTCATGGAAACACACTGCCCTGACTCTGGGTGTTAGGATCCCTAAGAAAGACTGAAGGTCTCACGACTTAGAATGTAGACAGCTCCTGATAGATAGAGGGCTGAAAGCACTCTCTGTTGATGCATTTCTTTTCTTGAAGGAACATAACTTTCCAAACATTTTGTGTGCAGAGAGACACACACGGCTTGAATATGCTGGCATGGAGGTCATTTTTCAGTAGCACTTTCCCCTGATGGTGTGACCATGGGGATGCCACACTCTCCATTTTTAGAGAAAGACAAATTAGCATTCAAACGTCTGTTCCATCACATTTTCTCAGTAGGATCGATCCACTGAGACTAGTTCTGTCTGGAAACTTTGTGGATACTGCATGGAGACATCCTGAGTCTGGACATGGATACCGGATTTTTGGGGCAAAAGTAATATTTTTTCTCTTGATTTGGGAAAATGCTACGGCCTTGCAACTGCTTGGAAATCCATCCAATTGCTGTTTTCTTCCTTCTGACAATGATAGCTTTGGTCCATCCTTTGGGATTTCTGAATCAAGCAGGCGACTCACCACTCCTACCCTCTGGCCCATTCCCAGAGGAATGTCATCTCATCTAGGTAAGCACAGTATTGGTACCATACAATCTCAGACACTCTCCTACAGTCTGTTTCCTCATGGGCCATCCCTATATGAGCTAGGATGTCTTTGGGAGGCTTGGAAGGTGTAGGAAAAATAGTGCCTTGACTCTGGTAGTTAGGTCCCCTGGACAAGCCTGGAGGTCAATGTTAGATTCTAGACAGTTACTAATAGATATAGGCCTAATAACACACTCTCTGTTGATGCCTTTTCTTCCTTGAAGAAACATACTTTTCCCTGCATTCTCTGTGCTGGAGATCACACACTGCTTGAGAACGCTCTTTGGAGGTCATTTTTCAGTAGAAACTTCCTCGGACAGTGTAACCTTAGGGAAGGCCCCCACACTCACTGGAAAAGGCAAACCAACATCCAAACTTCTGTTGCATCACATTTTGTCTCTAGGAGTGATCCAGAGAGCCTAGGTCTGTCTGGAAAATCGTGTATACTGCAGGACCACATCCTAAGTGTGAACCTGGATACTGGAACTGGTGGCACAATTCACATGTCTCTTTCGGTTTGTCCTAAAACTGTGTGGCCTGGCACCTGCTTGAAAATCCATCTAATTGCTGTTTTCTTACTTTGAAGAGCAATAACTTTGGTTCACCCTTTGGGATTTCTGAAGCAAGCAAGGAGATCACCACTCCTAGTCATGGGCCTATTTCCAGTGGAATGTCACTTTATCTAAGTAAGCACATAATGGCCCTTCTGTATACTCAGACACACGCCCACAGTCTGTGTCCTCATGGACAGTCCCAGTGTGACCTAGGAATATGTTTACAAAGCATTAAAAGGGCAAGGAAGACACTGCCCTGACTCTGGAAGTTCCGTTCTCTGGGAAGGCTGGAGGGCTCTTGTTAGAATCAAGACAGTTCTTCATAGATAGAGGCCTGAAAACACACTCTCTGTTGATACCCTTCCTTCCTCGAAGAAACAGTACTTTCCCAGTATTCTGTGAACTGAGAGTCACACATTGCTTGAAACCGTTTGCTTGCAGGTCATTTTTCAGTAGCAATTTCTTGTGATGTTGTGACAGTAAGGATGTCCTCTACACTCACAGGGTAAGGCAATCCAAGATCCAAACATCTGTTCCATCACATTTTCTCTATCAGAGCAGCCAGTGAGCCTAGGTCTTTGTGAAATATGGGTAGATACAGCAGAGACACCTCCTGAGTCTGACAGTGGATACCGGAACTTGATGGTCAAATTTGCAACTGCTAGAAAATCCATAAAATTGCTTTTTTTTTTTTAAATTTCTAACAGTGGTCACTTTTGACCCACCTTTGGGATTTCAGAAGCAAGAAGGCAGCTCGCAAGTGCTGCTGATGGCCTATTTGCAATGGAATGTCACCTCACCTGGGTAACAACAGCATGGCACCCTGCAGTCTGAACACATTCCTGCAGCCTGTTTCCTCATGGGCAGTTCTGGGATGATGTAGGAAGGTGGTTAAAAGCCTGGGTTAGTGCAGGGAAACACACTGCCCTGACTCTGCAAGTTAGGTCCTCAGGGTAAGACTGGAGGTCTCACATCTTAGAAATCTAGACAATTCTTGATAGATAAAGGACTGAAAATTCATTCTCTGCTGATGCCTGTCTTTCCTTGAAGGAACATTGTTTTCCCAACATTCTGCTTCCTGAGTGTCACACACTTGCTTGGAGGTCATTTATCACTAAGAATTTCCCCTGAAGATGTGACTGGAGGGAAAGCCCCACAAACACAGTAAAAGGGAACCACATTCAAATGTCTGTTCCATCACGTTTGCTCTGTAGGTGAGATATAGTGAGCCTAGTCCTATCTGGAAAATTCTTGGATACTGCAGGGACACATCATGAATGTGAATCTTGATAGCAGATCTTGGTGGCAAAATTTGCATTATCCTCTCCATTGGGCTTAAAACGTTGCGGCCTAACAACTGCTTGAAAGTTCATTTAATATCTGTTTTCTTACTTCTGACAATGATAGCTTTGTTCCAGCTTTCTGGATTTCTGAAGCAACAGGCGGTTCATAACTCCTAGTCCCTGGCCCATTTCCAGTGGAATGTCAGTTCATTTGGTAAGGGCAGAATGACACACAGCACACACGGACACTCTTCCATCGCCTGTTTCATCATGGACATTCCTGAGTGATCTTGGAATGTGCTTACAAGGCTCAAAATTTGCAGGGAAACACTGCCCAGACTCTGGAAGATGGGTCCTCTGGACAAGCCTGGAGATCTCACATCTTAGAATATAGACAGATCCTGATAGATAGAGGCCTGAAAACACACTCTCTATTGATGCCTTTCCTTCCTCAAATGAACGTAGCTTTCCCAGCATTCTGTGTGCTGAGAGTCACATACTGCTTGAAAATGCTTGCCTGGAAGTTGTTTTTCAGTAGCAATTTCCCTTGATGGTTTGACCATAGGGAAGTCCACCACACTCACAGGAAAAGGCAAAACATCATCCAAACGTCTGTTCCATCATGTTTCTCTGTAGGAGAGATCCTAGGGTTAGGGTTAGGGTTAGGGTTAGCCTAGGTCTGTCTTGAAAATTCTTCAGTGCTGTGGGGACACATCCTGCGTGTGAACCTGGGTAATGGACCTTGGTGGCAAATTTCGCATTTTCCTCTAGGTTGGCCCTAAAATGTTGGGAAAGCAATGGCCCTTTGAGTAAGGAAAGGCGTCACCAGAGAGTGTGTTTCCAGGCCTCTATCTATTAGGAACTGTCTAGATTGTAAGACGTGAGACCTCCAGTCTTGCCCAGATGACCTAACATCCCGAGTCAGGGGATATGTTTCCATACAATCTCTGAGCCTTGTAAATACATTCCTAGGTCATACCAGGACTGCCAAGGAGGAAACAGGCTGTCAGAGTGTGTCTGAGAGAGCTGGGTGCCATGTGGTGCTACCTATATTATATGACATTTCACAGGAAAGGGACCGCCAGATAGAAGTGGCAAGCAGACTGCTTGCTTCAGAAATTACATGGGTGAACCATATCTGTCACTGTCAGAAATAAGAAAACAAGTACTGGATGGATATTTAAGCAGTGGCTATGCCAAACCATGTTAGTGCCAACTGAGAGAAAAAGGTGAATTTTGTCCTGTATTCAGGTTCACACTCAGGATGTGACCCCACAGGATCCAAACTTTTCCAGATAGACCTGGGTTCACTGGACCTCTCTAACAGAGAAAACGTGATGGAACAGGTATTTGGATGCTTGCTTGTCTTGTGATTGTGGGCGCTTCCCTACTGTCACAGTCTCAGGGGAAATTGCCACTGAAAAATGAACTCCAAGCAAATGTTTTCAAGCAGTGTGTGACTCTCAGCACACAGTACATTGGGAAAGTTATGTTCCTTCAATGAAGGAAAGGCATCAACAGAGAGTGTGTTTTTTATAGCAGGAACTGTTCAGCTTCTAAGATGTGAGAGCTCAGGCCTGATTAAAGGACCTAAGTTCCAGAGTCAGGACAGTGTGTCTTGCTGCACTTTCTGAGACTTCTAAATGCATTCCTAGGGCATACCAGGTCTGCTCCTAAGGAAGGATGCTGAGGGAGTGTATCAGACTGTGCTGGGTGAAATACTGTGGTCACATAGATGAGGTGTCATTCCACTGGAAATTGGCCTGCAGCTAGGAGTTGCAAGTCATTCACATGCTTCAAAAATCCCAAAGGGTGAACCAAAGCTAGCATTGTCAGAAGGAAGAAAACAACATTCAGATGGAATTTCAAGCAGTTGCTCGGCGGCACTCTTTTAGGGCCAAGTGAGAGAAAAATGCATATTTTAACACCAACGTCTGGTATCCAGATTCAAACATAGGTGTTTCCCCGCAGTGTCCACGGATTTTCTAAATAGACTTACATTGATGAATGGCCCCACCAAGAAAACGTGATTGAACAGATGTTTGGAAGTGCTTTTGAACTTACCTGTGAGTGTGGCGCCTTCCCTACAGTCACACCTCCAGGGGAAATTGCTAATGAAAAATGACCTCCAACAAGCGTTTTCAAGGAGTGTGTGACACTCAGCACACAGAATGTTGAGAAAGCTATATTCCTTTGAGGAAGGAAAGGCATCTCGAGAGAATATGTTATCAGGCCTCTACCTGTCATGAACTGTCTAGATTCAAACATGTGAGTCCTCCAAGTTTCCCAGAGGACCTAAATACCAGAGTCAGGGCAGTGTGTTTCCCACCACTTTCTGAGATTTGTAAACACATTCCTAGGTCAAACCAGATCTGACCATAAAATTCATGCTGCAAGAGTGTGTCTCAGAGTGCTGGGTGACATATTGTGCTAACCTAGATGAGATGACATCTCCCTGGAAAGGGGCCAGTGGCTTGGAGTGGAGAGCCTCCTGCTTGATTCATAAATCCCAAAGGGTGCACCAACACTATCACTGTCAGAAGTAAGAAAACAGCAAGTAGATGCATTTTCAGGCAGTAACTAGGTTTAACCGTTTTAGGGCCAACTGAGAAAACAATGGAAATTTTGCTGCCAAGGTCCAGTATCCAGGTTCAAACATAGGGTGTGTAGGAACAGTATCCATGAGCATTCTAGACAGTTAGGTTGAATGGATTGCTCCTATCAAGAAAACGTGATTGAGCAGACGTCTGGATGATCCTTTGCCTTTTCCTGTGGGTGTGGCGGTCTTCCCTAAGGTCACAACATCAGGGGAAGTTGCTACTGAAAAATTACTTCTAACAAGCCTTTTCAAGCAGTTTGTGACTCTGAGCACACAAAAAGCTGGGAAAATTATGTTCCATCCAGGAAGGTAAGGCATCAACAGAGAGTGTTTTATCAGGCCTCTGTGTATCACAAACTGTATAGACTCAAAGATGTGAGACTTCCAGGTTTGCCCTGAGGACCCAAATTCCAGAGTCAGAGCATTGTATTTCCCTACACTTTCTGAGATTGCATCCAAGTACCATATTTTGGACTCGATTGTTGACCATGATGGCTACTCCATTTCTTTTAAGCGGTTCCTGCCCACAGTAGTAGATATAATGGTCATCTGAGTTAAATTCACCCATTCCTGTCCATTATAATTTGCTGATTCCTAGAATGTCGACATTCACTCTTGCCACATCCTGTTTGACCACTTCCTATTTGCCTTGATTCAAGGACCTAACATTCCAGGTTCCTATGCGATATTGCTCTTTACAGCATTGGACCTTGCTTCTATCACCAGTCACATCCACAACTGGGTATTGTTTTTGCTTTGGCTCCATCCCTTCATTCTTTCTGGAGTTATTTCTCCACTGAACTCCAGTAGGATATTGGACACCTACCGACCTGGGGAGTTCCTCTTTCAGTATCCTATCATTTTGCCTTTTCATACTGTTCATGGGGTCCTCAAGGCAAGAATACTGAAGTGGTTTGCCATTCCCTTCTCCAGTGGACTACATTCTGTCAGACCTGTCCACCATGACCCGTCCGTCTTGGGTGGCTCCACACGTCATGGCTTAGTTTCATTGAGTTAGACAAGGTTATGGTCCATGTGATCAGATTGGCTAGTTTTCTGTGATTATGATTTCAGTGTCTGCCCTTTGATGCCCTCTCACAACACCTACCATCTTATTTGAGTTTCTCTTACCTTGGACGTGGGGTATCTCTTTACAGCTGCTCCAGCAAAGCACAGCCACTCCTCCTTACCTTGGACAATGGGTATCTCCTCAGGCCGCCCCTCCTGACCTTGAATGTGGAGTAGCTCCTCTCGGTCCTCCTGCACCCGTGCAGCTGCTGCTCTGTGGACGTGGGATTGCTCCTCTTGGCCACAGCCCCTGACCTTGGGCATGGGGTAGCTCATCTCAGCCACCTCCCCTGACCTCAGGCATGAGGTAGCTCCTCTCGGCCGCTGCCCCTGGTCTCGGACATGGGGTGGCTCCCCTCAGCCACTACCTCTGACCTTGGGCGAGAGATAGCTCCTCATGGCCATGCTTCTGCATGGTCCGTCACAGCCTGCACCATTTGAATGCCGAGTTCCAAAGAATAGCAAGGAGAGATAAGAAAGCCTTACTCTGATCAATGCAAAGAAATGGAGAATAACAACAGAATGGGAAAGACTAGAGATCTCTTCAAGAAAATTAGAGATACCAAAGGAACATTCCATGCGAAGATTGGGTTCAATAAAGGACAGAAATGCTATGCATCTAACAGAAGCAGAAGCTGTTAAGAAGAGGTGGCAGGAATACACAGAACAACTGTACAAAAAAAGATCTTCATGACCCAGATAATTATGATGGCGTGATCAGTCACCTAGAGCCAGACATCCTGGAATGTGAGGTCAAGTGGGCCTTAGAAAGCATCACTACAAACAAAACTAGTGGAGGTGATGGAATTCCAGTTAAGCTATTTCAAATCCTAAAAGATGATGCTGTGAAAGTGCTGTACTCAATAGGTCAGCAAATTTGGAAAACTCAGCAGTGGCCACATGACTGGAAAAGATCAGTTTTCATTCCAATTCCAAAGAAAGGCAATAACAAAGAATGCTCAAACTGCTGCACAATTGCACTCATCTCACACGCTAGTAAAGTAATGCTCAAAATTCTCCAAGCCAGGCTTCAGCAATACATGAGCCGTGAACTTCCAGATGTTCAAGCTGGTTTTAGAAAAGGCAGAGGAACCAGAGATCAAACTGCCAACATCTGCTGGATCATTGAAAAAGCAAGAGAGTCCCAGAAAACATATATTTCTGCTATATTGACTACGCCAAAGCCTTTGATTGTGTGTATCACAATAAACTGTGGAAAATTCTGAAAGAGATGGGACTACCAGACCACCTGACCTGTCTCTTGAGAAACCTATGTGCAAGTCAGGAAGCACCAGTTAGAACTGGACATGGAACAACAGATTGGTTCCAAATAGGAAAAGGAGTATGTCAAGGCTGTATATTGTCTCCCTGCTTATTTAACTTATATGCCGAGTACATCATGAGAAACACTGGGTTGGAAGAAGCATAAGCTGGAATCAAGACTGCCAGGAAAAACATCAGTAACCTCAGATATGCATATGATACCACCCTTATGGCAGAAAGTGAAGAGGAACTAAAAAACCTCTTGATGAAAGTGAAAGAGGAGAGTGAAAAAGTTGGCTTACAGCTCAATATTCAGAAAACTAAGATCATGGCATCTGGTCCCATCACTTCATGAGAAAGAGATTGGGAAACAGTAGAAACAGTGTCATACTTTATTTTTGGGGGCTCCAAAATCACTGCCGATGGTGATTGCAGCCATGAAATTAGAAGATGCTTACTTCTTGGAAGGGTTAAGACCAACCTAGATAGCATATTAAAAAGTGGAGACATTTCTTTGCCAACAAAGCTCCATCTGGTCAAGGCTATGGTTTATCCAGTGGTCATGTATGGATGTACGAGTTGGACTGTGAAGAAAGCTGAGCACTGAAGAATTGATGCTTTTGAACTGTGGTGTTGGAGAAGACTCTTGAGAGTCCCTTGGACTGCAAGGACATCCAACCAGTCCATCCTAAAGGAGATCAGTCCTGGGTGATCATTGGAAAGACTGATGCTGAAACTGAAACTCCAGTACTTTGGCCACCTGATGTGAAGAGTTGACTCATTGGAAAAGACCCTGATGCTGGGAGGGCTTGGGGGCAGGAGGAGAAGAGGATGACAGAGGATGAGATGGCTGGATGTCATCACCAACTCGATGGTCATGAGTTTGTGTAAGCTCCGGGAGTTGGTGATGGACAGGGAGGCCTGGTGTGCTTCGATTCATGGGGTCCCAAAGAGTCGAATACAGCTGAGCGTCTGAACGGAACTGAACTCTTTCTGAGCATTGTAAACACATTCCTAGGTCATACCAGAAGTGCCCTTAAGAAAAAACAGGCTGCAGGAAGATTTCTGAGATTGCTGGGTGCCATGCTGCACTTACCAAGATGATGTAGCATTCCACTGTAATTGGGCGAGCGGCTACGAGTTGCTAGCTGCTTACTTGCTTCAGAAATCCCAAAGGGTGTACCAAGTGATCACTGCCAGAAGTAAGAAACCAGCAGCTAAATGCATTTCCAGGTAGTTGTTATGCTCTACTGTTTTTGGCCAACTGAGAGAGAAAGGTGAATTTTGCCACCAAGGTCTACTGGCCATGTTCACACCTAGGATGTGTCCACTCAGGATCCAAGAATTTCCCAGACAGACCTAGGCACACTGAATCTCCACTACAGAGAAAACATGATGGAACTGACCTTTGGTTGTTGCTTTTCCTTTTCCTGTGAGTTTGGTGGCCTTCCCTATGGTCACACTATCAGGAGCAATTGCTAATGAAAAAGGACTTCCAACAAGTGTTTTCAAGCAGTATGTGACTCTATGGACATGGAATACTGGAAACCTACGTTCCATTGAGGAAGGAAATGTATTTATAGACAGTGTGTTTTCAAGAATCTGTCTATTAGGAACTGTCTAGCTTCAAAGATGTGAATTCTCCATATTTGCCCAGAGGACCTCAATTCCAAAGTCAGGGCAATGTGTTTTCCTGCACTTTTTGAGCTTTGTAAACACATTTCTTGGTCATACCAGGACTGCCCATGAGGAAACAGGCTCTCTATATGAGGAACTGTCTAGATACTAAGATATGAGACCTCTAGGTTGGTACAGAGGACCTAAATTTCAGAGCAAGGGCAGTGTGTTTTTGAGCATTTTCTGAGCTTTGTAAACACATTTCTGAGTAACGCCAGGTCTGCTCATGAGAAAACAGGCTTCAGGTGTGTGTCTGAGGGTGCTGAGTACCATACTGTGCTTACCTAGATGAGGTAACTTTCCATGGCAAATCGGCACGTGACCAGGAGTTGTGAGCCATCAACTTGCTTCAGAAATCTTGAATGGTGGACTAAAGTTTGCACTGTCAGAAGTAAGAAAAAAGTAATTGGGTGGATTTTCAAGCAATTGCTAGCCACACCTCTTTATGGCTCCAGAGAGAGAAATACAAATTGTGCACCCTAGGCCCTTTATTCAGGTTCACACACGGGATGTGTTCCCTCGTGATTCAAGAAATTTCCAGACAGACCTTTGCTCCCCAGAGTTCTTCTACAGAGAAAACTGGTTGGAACAGCCATTTGGATGTTGCTTTGCCTTTCCCTGTGAGTGTGGGGCCACTACTTATGGTCACAGCCTCAAGGAGATATTGCCACTGAAAATAGACTCGCAAGTAAGCACTTTTCAAGAAGAGTGTGACTCTCAGGTCGCAGAATGTGAAGAAAGCTATCTTCCTTTGAGGAAGGAAAGACGTCCACAGAGAGTGTGTTTTCAAACCTCTATCTTGCAGGAAATTTTGAGCTTCTAAAACATGAGACCAGCAGGTCTGCTGAGAGGACCTATATTCCTGAGTCAGGGCCGTGTGTCTCCCTGTAATTTCCGAGTCTGACAAACACATTCCTAGATCATAACGGTACTGACCATGAGAAAGCTGGCAGCAGGAGTGTGTCTGAAAGGGCTGAGTGCCTTACTGTGGTCAAATGTGTGAGGTGACATTCCAGTGACAGGCTCAAAGCTCCAAGGTGTGAGCCACCCGCTTGCTTCAGAAACCCCAAAAGGTAGAGCAAAGCTAGCTCTGTCAGAGGTAAGAAAAGAGCAATTGGACGGATTTTCAAGCTGTTGCTAGGCCGAACCACTTTAGGGCCCCCTGAGAGAAAAATGTGAATTGTGCCCTGTAGGTCAGGTATCCAGGTTCAAACACAGGGTGTGTCCCAGCAGGATCCAAGAATTTTCCACAGAACTAGGCTCACTAGACCTCTCCTGCTGGGAAAATGGGATGGAACAGACATTGGAAGTTGGTTTGCCCCTCCCTATTGTCACAGACTCAAGGAGAAAGTGCCCCTGAAAGATGACCTCCAAGCAAGCACTTTTCAAGCAGTGTGTGACTCTCAGTTCACAGAATGCAGGGAAAGATATCTTCCCTCAAGGAAAGAAAGGCATCAAAAGAGAGTGTATTCTCAACCCTCTATCTTGCAGGAACTGTTTAGCTTCCCAGATGGGAGGCCTCCAGTAGTGCTCAGAGGAACTAAATTCCAGAGTCAAGGCCATGTTTCTCCCTGCACTTTCCAAGCCTTGCAAAGCCATTCCTAGGTTATACCAGTACTGCACATGAGGAAGCAGTCTGCGAGAGTGTGTCCAAGAGGGCTAGGTTCCGCACTATACTCACTTCAGCGAGGTGGCATTCCACTGTAAAAAGGCCCACAGCTGGGAGTTGAAATTCACCCACTTGCTTCAGAAATCAAAAAGGAAGGAGCAAATCTAGCTCTCTCAGAATCAAGAAAAGAGCAAGTGGATGGATTTTCAAGCTGTTGCTAGGCTACATTGCTTTAAGGTCCACAGAGAGAAACACAAATTGTGCCCCCTCATTCTGGTATCCTGGTTCACAAACAGGGTGTGTCCCCAAAGGATCCAAGAATTTTCCAGACAGACTTACGCTCACTAGAGTTCTCCTACAGAGAAAATGGGATGGAACAGACATTTAGATATTGCCTTGTCTTTCCCAGTGAGTGTGGAACCCCTCTGTTTGACTACAGCCCCAAGTGGAAATTACCATTGAAAACTCATGTCTAAGCGAGCACTTTTCAAGCACTGTGTGACTCTCAGTTCGCAGGATACTGGCAAACCTATATTTCTTCAAGGAAGGAGAGGCATCCACAGAGAGTGTGTTTTCAAACCTGTCCCTTGCAGGAACTCTTTAGCTCCTAAGACATGAACCCTCTAGTTCTGCTCAGAGGACCTAAATTCGAGAGCCTGTGCCCTGTGTCTTGGTGCATTTTCCCACCTTTCAAACACATATCTAGGTGATACTGGTACTGCCCTTGAGGAAGCAGACTGTGGGAATATGTCTCAGAGTGCTGGGTCCCTTACTGTGGTCACCTCTGTAAGGTGACACTCCAGTGTAAATAGGCCCAAAGATAGGAGTTGCGAGCCGCCCATGTGCTTCAGAAACCCCAGGGGTGGAACAAAGTTAGCTCTGTCAAAAGTAAGAAAATGGCAATTGGACGGATTTTCAAGATGTGGATAGGTTACACCACTTTAGGGCCACCCGAGAAAAATATGCAAATTTGAACCTGGGTGTCCAGATTAACGCACAGGGTGTTTCCCCACATGATCCAAGAATTTTTCAGACAGACCTAGGTTCACTGGAGCTCTCCTGCAGAGGAAACATACATCCAGAGTCTCCAGTGTGAACCCTCCAAAATCTATACCTGGTGTCACGAATCCACAGTCTCCAGGATGACCCTACCCTCAAGATCCTGTACCTGGGGTCACAAGTCCACTATTTCCATGTCGAGTCCACCTCCAAGAACTTGAACTTGTGGTCACATGTCCAGAGTCTTCAGGGTGACCCCACCTCCCCGAAGCTACTGGTGTGAAGCATCCACAGTTTTAAGGATGGACCCAATTCCCAGAACCTGTAGCTGGGGTCACACTTCCAAATTCTAAGGGTTACCCCACCTCCCACACATTGAACCTGGTTTCCCATGTCCCTGTTAGCCAAGGTTACCCTCTCCATGACCCTGTAATGGGGATCACATGTCCACAGTCTGCTGTGTGTCGTCACTTCCCAGACCCTTCACCTAGAGTCACAATCACAGTTTCCAGGTTACTCCTTTGCAGACCCTGCACCTGGAGTCACTTATCCACAGTCTCCAGGGTGACTCATTCAAAACCCCACACTGGGGCTCACATGACCACAGTCTCCAGGGTGACCCAAGCACCCAGATCCTGCACCCAGGGTCACATATCCACAGGCTCCAGGGTGTACCTCTTGCAGACCCTGCACCTGGGGTCACATATCTACAGCCTCCAGTGTGATCCCCATCCCCAGACCTGATTTGGGTGAGAAATATCCATAGTCTCCAGACTCACACCTTGGATCACATATCCACAGTCTCCAGAGTCACACCTTGGGTCACATAGCCATAGTCAGCAGGGTGAACTCACCTCCCAGAGCCTCTACATGGTGTCAAATGTGCACATTCTCCAGGGTTACCACCCTTCCAACATGCTGTACCTGGGTCAAAAGCCCACAATCTCAAGGGTGACCCCCTCTCAGACCCTGTTCCTGGGGTCACATGTCCAGAATCTCCAGAATGATCTACCTCCAAGATGAAGCACCTGATGTCACATGTCAACAGTCTCCAAGGTGACGCCGTCCTCAGAATCTGCACCTGTGGTTACATTTCTCCAGTCTGCAGGATGACCCCCAATCTCAGTATTTGTATTATGTGTCACATGTACATAGTCACCAGGGTAACCACTGCAGGCCCTTTTTCTGACATAACATTTCCACAGACTCCTGAAGAACTCCCTTCCCAGACTCTGAACCTGGGATCCTACCTCCAGGGTCTCGAGGGTGATGCCCTTCCCTGTCCCTTCACCTGGTGTCAAACATCCACAGTCTCCATGGTAACATCCACACCAAAGTCTGATATTGGGGACACAGATCCATAGTCTTCTGGGTCGCAACCCCTCCCAGATCATGCACCTGGTCTCACATGTCCTCAGTCTCCAGGTTGACACCCCTCCCAGACACTGCAGCTGGGGTTACACATCCACAGTCTCCAAGGTGAACCCACCTCACTGACTATTGTACCTCTGGCCACATGGCCTCAGTCTCCAGGGTGACCCTATATCTCAGACACTGTACTTGAGGTTACATATCAACGGTGTCCAGGATGACACCTCTCCCCAGACCCTGTACCTGGGGTCGCATTTGCACAGTCTCCAGGGCGATGCTATATTCCCAACCCTGTACCTGGGGTCACAGGTCGCAGTCACCAGGCTTTCTCCACCCTCAAGAGCCTTTACCTGGGGTCATACGTCCACAGACTCCAGGGTGACTCCCTCCCAGACCCTTCACCTGGCATCCTATGTCCACAGTCTCCTGTGTGATATCACTTCCCAGACCCTATACCTGTGGTCACAGATCCACAGTCTCCATGGTGATCCCCTTCCCAGACCCTGTAATTTGGATCCCATGTCCTCAGTCTCCAGTGTGACACCACCTCTCATACCTTGTACTTTGGTGACTTGTCCACAGTTTCCAGGATGACCTCACTCCAGACCCTGCACATAGGGTCACACCTCCACCTTCTCCATATTGACCCCCTCCTTGAACTTCTATCAGGTTTCACACATGCACCATCTCCACAGTGACCACCACCAGATCCTGTAGCTGTGGTCAGGGTCCACAGTCTGCAGGGTGAGACCATTTTGTACCTTAAACCTTGGTTCACCTAGCCAGTCTCCAGGGTCATCCCTGCCAAACCTGCACCTGGAGTCACATGTCCATACTCTCCATGGTGACATCCCCCAGGCCCTGTACTGCTGCTGCTGTTGCTGCTGCTGCTAAGTCATGCCAGTCGTGTCCAACTCTGCGACCCCATAGATGGCAGCCCACCAGGCTCCCCCATCCCTGAGATTCTCCAGGCAAGAACACTGGAGTGGGTTGCCATTTCCTTCTCCAAAGCATGAGAGTGAAAAGGGAAAATGAAGTCACTCAGTCATGTCTGACTCTTAGGGACCCCATAGACTGCAGCCTACCAGGCTCCTCCATCCATGGGATTTTCCAAGCAAGAGTACTGGAGTGGGTTGCCCACTCCAGTACCTAGTGTCATATATCTGCGCAGACCCTATACGTAGTGTCATATATCCAGTTTCCCGGGTTACCCCACTTCCCATATCATGCACCTGGGATCACATGCTCAGTCTGCAAGGTGACCCCGATCCCATTCCTGTACCTTGTGTCACAAGTCCACAGCCACCAGGATGACCCCACCCTCAAGATCCCATACCTGGGGTCACACTCCTGTCTCCAGTGTGATCTCACCTCCCAGAAACTTTACCTGGGGATAAACGTCTACTGTATTCAGGATGGTCCCAACTCCCTGAAACGGTACCTGGAGTCACTCTTCCATAGACATTGAGGCTGTTCCATGCCCCTGGTCCACAGGGTTACACCCTCCAAGACCCTGTAATGTGGTTTACATGTCCACAGTCTCCTGTATGTCATCACTTCCCAGAACCTTCACCTGCAGGCACACAAACAGAGGTTCCAGGATGACTCCCTCATAGACCCTGCACTTGGAGCCACATATCCACAGTCTCACAGGTGACTCATCCAAATCACTGTACCAGGGCTCACATAACCACAGTCTTCCAGATGCTGGACTATTGACCCCAGCACCCAGTGTCACATGTCCACAGATTCTAGCATGGCCTCACACTCCAGACACTGTACCTTGGGACACATACCCACAGTCTCTAGGGTGAACACCCTCCTAGACACTGTACATGGTGTCACATGGGCACATTCACCAACTCCCAAACCCTGTACCTAGGGTCACACGTAGATAGTCTCAGGGTGACCCCACTTGCCAGAACTTGCACCTGGGTTCATATGTCCGCAGCGCCCAGGGTAACACCACCTGTCAAACAATTGTACTCGGTTCAAACACCCACTGGTTCTAGGGTGACACCAATTCCAAGCCCGTGAACCTAGCTAGGGTCACACATCCATGGTCTCCTGGGTGGCAACCCCTCCCAGATCATGCACCAGGTCTCACACCTCCGCAGTCTCCAGGGTGACTACACCTCACAGAATATTGTAATTCTGGTCACATTGCCCCAGTCTCCAGGGTGACCCCGTATCTCTAACCCTCTACCTGGGGTTCCATGTACATGTTGGCCAGGAATACACGCCTCCCCAGACTCTGTACACGTGATTACATTGGCACAGTCGCCAGGGTGACTCCAACTTCCCCACCCTATACCTGGGGTCACATGTCCAGAGTCTCCTGGATTTACCCACATTCAAGGGCTAGTAACTGGGATCACATGTCCACAGTCTCGAGGCTTTCCCCACCCACAAGTGCCTGTACCCAGGGTCACACGTCAACTGACTCCAGGGTGACTCCCTCCCAGACCGTTCACCTGGCATCCCATGTCCCTAGACTTTTGTGTGATGTCATTTCCCAGACTCTGCACATGTACTAACAGATTCACAGGCTCCGTGGTGACCCCCTTCCTGGTCTCTGTAACTTGGGTCACATGTTCTCAGTATCCGGTGTGACCCGACCTCTCATGCCCTATACCTTTGGTGACTTGGCCACAGATTCCAGGGTAACCCTCCCCTGCCAGACCCTGTGCTTATTTACACACATCCACAATCTCCAGGATGTTCGCCCTCCCATACCCTGCACCTGGAGTCACATGTCAACAGTTTCCAGCGTGAACCCCACTTTGCCCACTGCACCTGGGCTCACATATCCACATCATGCAGGGTGACACCCCTTCCAGACCATTTCCCTGCCATTAAATGCCTGCAGTCCCCAGAGTGACCCCGTACCTCCCAGACACTGTACCTGAGGTCACATATACAGAGTTTCCTGGATCACCCCCATCCTAGACCCTGTACCTGGGTTCAGATATCCTAGTGTCTTGGGGGACCCAGGTCAGACCTTGCATCTAGGGTCGAATGCCCACTATCCAGGATGACTTGCCTCCCCAATCAGTGCATCTGGGGTCATATGTCCACAATCTTCAAAGTGACCCCATCCCCTAACCCTGCACCTTACTCACACATCCACAGTCTCCAGAGTGATGTCCACTGTCTCACGGGTGACCTCTTCCCTGAACTTGTTCCAGATTTCACACGATCACCATTGCCACAGTGACCACCAGCAGATCCTGAACTTGTGGTCACAGTTCAACAGTCTGCCTGATGAGACCCATTTTGTACCCTGAACCTTGTGAACCTGCACCTGGGATCACAAGTCCATATTCTCCATGGTGTCATCTCCCAGACCCTGTACCTAGTGTCATATATACAGTCTCCTGGACTTCCCCACTTCCAATACCATGCACCTGTGATCACACATCCACAGTATCCAGGGTGATCCCCCTCCTAAACCTGTACCTGGTGTCACAAGTCGACAGACTCCAGGATGACTCTACCGTTAAGACCCTGTACCTAGGGTCACAAGTCCACTGTTTCCAGGGTGAGACCCCTCCCAGACTCTGCACTTGGGGTCACTTGTCGAGAGTCTCCAGGGTGACCCCACCTCCCAGAAACTGTACCTAGGGTGAAACATCCACAGTCACTCAGGTTGGCCCCAATTCCCAGAACCTGTACCTGGGGTCCCACTTCCATAGTCTCGGTTACCACACGCCAAGACATTTAACATGGTGTCCCATGATCTTGGATGCCAGGGTTACCCCCTCCAAGACCCTGTAATGGGGTCACATGTTCACAGTCTCCAGAGTGTCGTCACTTCCCAGACCCTCCACCTGGAGTCACACAAACACAGATTCCAAGGTGACTCCCTCGCAGGCCCTGCACCTGGAGTCACATATTCACAATCTCACCTTGGGGAATCCCATTCAGACCCTGGATCTACGGTCACGTATCCAGTCTCCAAGATGATTTGCCTCCCAAATGGTGCATTTGAGGTCACATGACCACAATCTTCAAAGTAAACGCGTCCCCTAACCCTGCATCTAAGTCACACGGCAAATAGTTTCCAGAGTGACCTCAACCCAGACCCTGAAACGAGGGTCACATGTACACAGTCTTGGAGGGTGACCCCCTCCGTGAACTTGTACTAGGTTTCATACGTCCATCATCGCCACAGTGACTACCACCAGATCCTGTACCTGTGGTCATAGATCCACAGTCTACAGGGTGAAACCCTTTTCCTACCCTGAACTTTGGGTCACACGACCACAGTCTCCAGGGTGACCCCACCCAAACCTGCACCTGGGGTCACATGTCCACACTTTCCATGGGGACATACCTGAGACCCTGTACCTACTGTCATATATCCACAATCTCCTAGGTTACCAAACTTCCCATACCATACACCTGTGATCACATGTCCACAGTCTCGAAGGTGGCCCCCTGTATAATCTGTACTTGGTGTCACAAGTCCACAGCCTCCAGGTGACCCCACCCTCAAGATCCTGTATCTGGGGTCACAAGTCCACTTTTTCCATGGTGAGTCTACCTCCCAGACCCTGCATTTGGGGTCACATGTCCAGAGTCTTCAGGGTGACCCCACCTCCCAGAAACCATACCTCGGGTGAAATGTCCACCATTTTCAGGATGGCACCAACTCCCAGAACCTGTACCTGGGGTCACACGTCCATACTCTCAGGGTATCCCCACCTCCCAGACATATAACCTTGCATCCCATGACCCTGGCCACAAAGGTTCCCCCCTCCAAGACCCTGTAATAGGGGTCACATGTCCACAGTCTCCTGTTTGTCAAAACTTTGTAGACCTCACCTGGAGTCACACAAACACAGGTTCCATGGTGACTCCCTTGCAGACTCTGCACCTGGAATCACATATTCACAGGCTCCAGGGTGACCCCCTCGGAAATCCTGTACCTGAGATCACATATCTACAGTCTCCAGGGTGAATCCCATCCCCACACACTGTCTGAGCGGAATCATCCAGTCTCCCATGAGACCCCAATGTCAAGAACTCATCCCTTGTGCTAGAAGTCTACATTCTCCAGGGTGACATTATTTCCCACACCCTGCACCTTGGGTAGCATATTCACAGTCTCCAAGGTGACCTTACCTCCCAGACCCTTTACCTGGGGTCACATGTGCAAATTATCCAGGATTCCCGCCACTCCAACACCCTGCACCTGGGTCAAAAGCCCACAGTCTCAAGGGTGACCTCCTATCTGACCATGTTCCTGAGGTACATGGCCAGAATCTCCAGGATGATCTTGAAAGGTATTGCTGAACCACGCAAAGACACTGGAATTCTTGGCCTCCAGAGGAGATGAATTCAATTCAGGTCCAGAGACGAGGCTTGATTGCTTAGAGCTTTTGTGTAATAAAGTTGTATTAAAGTATAAAGGAGATAGAGAAATCTTCTGACATAGGCATCAGAAGAGGGCAGAAAGAGTAGCCCCTTGCACGTGTTAGCAATGGAATTATATGGCTCAAATGGTAAAGCATCTGTCTGCAATGCTGGAGACCCAGGTTAGATCCCTGGGTCAGGAAGATCTCCTGGAGAAGGAAATGGCCACCCACTCCAGTACATTTGCCTGGAAAACCCCATGGACAGAGGAGCCTGGTAGGCTACAGTCCATGGGGCCACAAAGAGTTGGACATGACTGAGCAACTTTACTTTACTTTTAATTAGTTATTCATATCAGTTCAGTTCCGTTCAGTCGCTCAGTCATGTCTGACTCTTTGGGACCCCATGAATCACAGCACGCCAAGCCTCCCTGTCAGTCACCAACTCCCGGAGATTTCTCGAACTCATGTACATCGAGTCGGTGATGCCATGCAGCCATCTCATCCTCTGTCATCCCCTTTTCCTCCTGTCCCCAATCCCTTACAGCATCAGGGTATTTTCCAATGAGTCAGCTCTTCGCACCAGGTGGCCAAATTATGGGAGTTTCAGCTTCAGAATCAGTCGTTCCAATGAACACCCTGGACTGATCTCCTTTAGGATGTACTAGTTGGATGCCCTTGCAGTTCAAGGAACTCTCAAGAGTCCTCTCCAACACCACAGTCCAAAAGCATAAACACTTCGGTGCTCAACTTTCTTCACAGTCCAATTCTCACATCTGTACATGACCACTGGAAAAACCATAGCCTTGAACAGAGGGACCTTTGTTGGCAAAGTAGTGTCTCTGCTTTTTATTATGCTATCTAGGTTGGTCATAACTTTCCTTCCAAGGAGTAATTTTCTTTTAATTTCATGGCTGCAATCACCATCTGCAGTGACTTTGGAGCCCAAAAAGATAAAATCTTACACTGCTTCCACTGTTTCCCCATCGATTTCCCATGGAGTGATGGGACCTGTTGCCATGATCTTAGTTTTCTGAATGTTGAGCTGTAAGCCAACTTTTTCACTCTCCTCTTTCACTTTCATCAAGAGGCTTTTTAGTTCTTCTTCAGTTTCTGCCATAAGGGTGGTGTCATCTGCATGTCTGAGATTATTGATATTTCTCTTGGCAATCTTAATTCCAGCTTGTGCTTCTTCCAGCCCAGCATTTCTCATGATGTACTCGGCATATAAGTTAAATAAGCAGGGTGACAACGTACAGTCTTGACGTACTCCTTTTCCTATTTGGAACCAGTCTGTTGTTCCATGTCCAGTTCTAACTGTTGCTTCCTGACCTGCATACAGGTTTCTCAAGAGGCAGGTCAGGTGGTCTGGTAGTCCCATCTCTTTCAGAATTTTCCACAGTTAATTGTGATCCACACAGTCAAAGGATTTGGTGTAGTCAATAAATCAGAAATAGATTTTTTTTTCTGGGACTCTCTTGCTTTTTCAATGATCCAGCAGATGTTGGCAGTTTGATCTCTGGTTCCTCTGCCTTTTCTAAAGCCAGCTTGAACATCTGGAAGTTCACAGTTCACGTATTGCTGAAGCCTGGCTTGGAGAATTTTGAGCATTACTTTACTAGCGTGTGAGATGAGCATAATTGTGTGGTATTTTGAGCATTCTTTGGGATTACCTTTCTTTCTATTTGGAATGAAAACTGACCTTTTCCAGTCCTGTGGCCACTGCTGAGATTCCCAAATTTGCAGGCATTATGAGTGCAGCACTTTCACAGCATCATCTTTCAGTATTTGAAATACTTCAACTGGAATTCCATCAACTCCACTAGCTTTGTTCTTACGATGCTTTCTAATTGCCACTTGACTTCACACTCCAGGATGTCTCGCTCTAGGTGAGTGATCACACTGTTGTGATTATCTGGGTCATGAAGATATTTTCTACAGTACTTCTGTGTATTCTTGCCACATCTTCTTAATAGCTTATGCTTCTGCTAGGTCCATAGCATTTCTATTTTTATCAAACCCAGTTTTGCATGAAGTGTTCCCTTGGTATCTCTAATTTTCTTGAAGAGATCTCTAGTCTATCCCATTCAGTTCTTTTCCTGATTCACACGTGATGCACACAAGGTGCACATGAGGTGCACACGTGATGCCCACGTGATGAACATGTGATGCACATGTGATGAACATGTGGTGCACAAGTGAGGCACACGTGATGAACACGTGATTCACACGTGATGCACATGTAATGAACAGGTCATGCACACGTGATTCACACGTGATACACATGTGATGAACACGTGATGCACACATAACACACACGTGATGAATACGTGATGAACAAGTGATTCACAGGTGACGCACACGTGGCGCACACGTGACGAACACGTGTTGCACAAGTGATGCACATGTGATGGACATATGATTCACACGTGAAGAACACGTGACTCACATGTGATGAACACGTGCCTCACACATGATGAACACGTGATGCACACGTGATGAAAACATGATGCACACGTCACACAGACGTTGTGAACAAGTGAACAACACGTGAGGCACATGTGATGAACACGTCATGAACACGTGATGCACACGTGATGCACACGTGATTCACGGGTGATACAAATGTGACTCACACGTGATGAACACATGATGCTCACATAACCCATATGTGATGAATACGTGATGCACACATGACACACACGTGACGCACACGTGACGAACACGTGATGCACACGAGATGCACACGTGACGCACATGTGATGCACACATGATGGACACGTGATCAACACGTGACACACACGTGATGAACACATGATTCACACATGATGCAAACTTGATGCACACGTGATGCGCACGTGACACACACGTGTCGCACATGTGATGCACATGTGATGCACACGTAACACATATGTGATGAATACGTGATGCAGACGTGACACACACGTGACGAACACGTGACGCACACATGACGAACATGTGATGCACACGAGACGCACATGTAACTCACACGTGATGTACACATGATGGACACGTGATGAACACGTGACACACACGTGACGAACATGTGATTCACACGTGATGCAAATTTGATGCACACGTGATGCACACGTGACGAACACATGTCGCACACATGATGAACTCGTGACGCACATGTAACGCACACGTGATGGACACGTGATGCACCAGTGACGCACACGTGATGGACACGTGATGCACACATGACGCACCCGTGACGCACACGTGATTCCCACGTGCACACACGTGATGCACTCGTGACACACAAGTGACACACATGTGATGAACACGTGATTCACCCGTCATGGACACGTGACACACACCTGATGAACACGTGACTCACACGTGATGGACATGTCACACACGTGATGCACACGTGATGCACACGTGACACACAGGTGACACACACATGATGGACACGTGATTCACACTTGATGCACACGTGATTCACACGTGATTCACTCATTTCAACTCGAGATGAGGCCCGATTCCCCTTCATTGGCTCCAGAGCCATCCCACTTTCCCCATCAAACACGACAAGGCACTTGACTTCCTCTAGGCAACTCCAGGGAATCCCCGAGAACACTGTCATAAGTCTAGAGGAACACCAAGCGTAACACAGCAACTCGAGGAAAGCGCCATGTACCCCAAATCGTCTCGAGATTAGAGTTGATTTCCTGGCTTCAACTCAAGAGGTATGCCAACTTTCCACAAGCACCTCTAGAGGAGGCTTCTCTCAGCAATAGGTATGTAAGTTGGACCCTGAGTTTGCTGCCTGAAGTGGAATGGGCCCCGAGATGCCCTGACTCAAAAGAAGGCCCGATTTCTCTGCAGTGGCTTTAATGCAGGCTCGTCTTTCATCTCACCAGATGAAAGGATGTCTGAATCCCCTGTGGAGTCCCTAGAGAAAGCCCTAGTTCCCCATCTCATCTCGACAGGAGGCCTCACATGACTTTGATACCTAGAGAGGCACCAAGAGTTCATTGCTTCAAGAGGTGACGATGCCTGACTCCTCTTGAAAAGTGATAGGAATCCCAATATCCATGTCACAAGTGGAAAGGGATTTTGGGTCTCCCGCCTCATCTCCAAAAGCGTCCCTATTGCCTGCCAAGCCTCGAAGAGATTCCCGAGGTGTCCCTCTTAACTAGACAGGAGTCCTGACATAGCTGAACAAATCCGAGTTTTGAAGGGCCATCCCCACCGTAACTCGAGAATATACCCCAGGATCCCACCGCAACTCGAGAAAAACCATGATACTTCTCCCTGGCCACGAGATGAGCCCCGGTTCCTCTGCATTGCATGCAGAGCAATTCTGTGTTCCCCATCAAACATGTAAGGAGCCTTGACTTGCTTGATGGGACACCAGAGAGTACCCAAGAACACTGTAACAAGTCTAGAGTGACCGTGAGGTTAGTGCAGAAATGGGAAATAGATCCGTCTACCCCAAATCAACTTGAGATGCTGCCCCATTCCCCTGCATTGGCTCCAGAGTCATTCTGCGTTCCCCATCAAACACAAGTGGCATGACTTCATTAAGCAACTCCAGAGATTCCCCGAGAACACTGTCCCAAGTGTAGAGGAACACCAGGTGCAACACAGCAACTCGAGGAAAGCCCCATGTACCCCAAATCGTCTTGAGATTTAGAGCTGATTTCCCTGCTTCGACTCAAGAGGTATGCCAACTTTCTGCAAGCACCTCAAGAGGAGGCTTCTCTCAGCAATATGTATGTGAGTTGGACCCTGAGTTTGCTTCCTGAAGTGGAATGAACACCAAGATGACCTGACTCAAAAGAAGGCCAGATTTCCCTGCAGTGGCTTTAATGTAGGCTCGTCTTTCATCTCACAAGATGAAGGGATGTCTGAATCCCCTGTGGAGGACCTAGAGGAAACCCTATGTCCCCGCCTCATCTCGACAGGAGGCCTCACATCCCTTTGACACCTCGAGAGGCACGCGGAGTTCAATGCTTAGAAGGTGACGATGCCTGACTCCTCTTGAAATGTGATAGGGATCCCAATATCACTGTGGCAACTGGAATTGGACCCAGGGTCTCCCGCCTCATTTCAAGAAGCGTCCCTATTGCCCTGCCAAGCCTCAAAGAGATTCCTGAGGTGTCTCTCATAACTAGACAAGAGTCCTGATGTCACTTAACAAACAGGAGTTTTGAAAGTCTATCCCCACCTTAACTCGAGAATATGCCCCACCTTCCCACCGCAACTTGAGATAAACCATGAGACTTCCCCCTGGCCACAAGATGAGGCCTGATTGCTCTGCATTGCAGAGCAATTCCGTGTTCCCCATCAAACACGTAAGGAATCTTGACTTGCTTGATGGCATTCCAGAGAGTCCCCAAGAACACTGTCACAAGTCTAGAGGGACCCTTGTGTCACCACAGCAATGCGAAATAGCTCCATACTGCAAATCAACTCGAGCCGAGGCCCAATTCCCCTGCATTTGCTCCAGAGCCATCCCGTGTTCCCCATCAAACAGGAGTAGTGGCTTTACTTCCTTTAGGCAACTCCAGAGATTCCCCGAGAACACCGTCCCAAGTCTGGAGGAACACCAGTTGCAACACAGCACCTCGAAGAAAGCCCCATGTACCCCAAATCGTCTCGAGATTAGAGCTGATTCCCTGGCTTTGACTCAAGTGGTATGCCAACTTTCCACAAGCACCTCTAGAGGATGCTTCTCTCAGCAATAGGTATGTGAGTTGGACCCTGAGTTTGCTGCGTCAAATGGAATGGACACCGAGATGCCCTGACTCAAAAGAAGGCCTGATTTCCCTGCAGTGGCTTGAATGGAGGCTTGTCTTTCATCTCACCAGACAATGGGATGTCTGAATCCCTTGTGGAGACCCTAGAGAAAGCCCTAGTTCCCCTCCTCCTCTCGACAGGAGGCCTCACATGCCTTTGACACCTAGAGAGGCACCAAGAGTTCATTGCTTCAAGAGGTGACGATGCCTGACTCCTCTTGAAAAGTGATAGGAATCCCAGTATCCCTGTGGCAACTGGAAAGGGACCCTGGTTCTCCCGCCTCACCTCTAGCAGCGTCCCTATTGATGTGTCAACCATCGAAGAGATTCCTGAGGTGTCCCTCATAACTAGACAGGAGTCCTGACATCGCTGAACAAACACGACTTTTGAAGGGCCATCCCCGCTGTAACTCGAGAATATACTCCAGGTTCCCAGCGCAACTCGCAAAAAAGCATGAGACATCCCCTCGCCACTATATGAGGCCAGATTCCTCTGCATTGCGTGCAAAGCAATTCCGTTTTCCCCATGAAATGCGTAGGAGCCTTGACTTGCTTGATGGAACTCCAGAGAGTCCCCAAGAACACACTCACAAGCCTAGAGGGACCCTGAGGTCACCGCAGCAACGCGAAATAATTCCGTGTACACCAAATCAACTGGAGATGAGGCCCGATTCTGCCACATTAGCTCCAGAGAAATTCCGCTTTCCTCATCAAGCAAGACAAGTTGCTTCACTTTCTTTAGGCAACTCCAGAGACTCCCCGAAAACACCGTCCCATGTCTCGAGGAACACCAGGTTCAGCACAGCAACTTGAGGAAAGCTCTATGTACCCCAAATCATCTCGAGATGAGAGCAGATTCCCAGGATTCAACTTAAGAGGTATGCCAACTTTCCACAAGCACCCCAAGAGGAGGCTTCTCTCATCAATAGATATGGGGGAGGGACCCTGAGTTTGCTGCCCCAAGTGGAATGGAGTCCGAATGCCCTGACAAGAAAGAAGGCCGGATTTCCCTGCAGTGGCTTGAATGCAGGTTCGTCTTTCATTGCACAAGATGAAGGGATGTCTGAATCCAATACGGAGACCCTAGAGAAATCCTTAAGTCCTGGCCTCATCACGCCAGGAGGTCTCACATCCCTTTGACATGGAGGTAGGCGGAATTCAATGTTTCAAAAGGTGATGACGCCTGACTCCTCTTGAAAATTGATAGGAATCCCAGTCTCACTGTGGCAACTGGAAAGGAACCCTGGGTCTCCCGCCTCACATTGAGAAGCGTCCCTATTGCCCTGCCAAGCCTCGAAGAGATTCCTGAGGTGTCCCTCGTAACTAGACAGGAGTCCTGACGTCGCTGAACAAACATGAGTTTTGAAGGGCCATCCCCGCCGTACCTGGAGAATATACCCCAGGTTCGCGCCGCAACTCGAGAGAAACCATGAGACTGCCTTCTCGCCGCGAGATGAGGCTTGATTCCCCTGCATTGCATGCAGAGCAATTCCGTGTTCCCCATCAAATACGTAAGGAGCCATTACTTGCTTGATGGAATTCCAGAGAGTCCCCAAGAACACTGTCTCAAGTCCAGAGGGACCCTGATGTCACTGCAGCAATGGGAAATAGCTTCGTGTATCCCAAATCAACTCGAGATGAGTCCCTATTCCACTGCATTGGCTTCAGAGCCATCCTGTGTTCTGCATCAAACACGACAAGTGGGTTGGCTTCCGTTAGGCAACTGCAGAGATTCCCCGAGAACACTGTCCCAAGTCTAGAAGAACACCAAGTTCAGCACAGCAACTCGAGGAAAGCTCCATGTACCCCAAATCATCTTGAAATGAGAGCTGATTCCCTGGCTTCCACTCAAGAGGTATGCCACCATTCCACAAGCACAACCAGAGGAGGTGTCTCTCAGCAGTAAGTATGTGGGAGGGACCCTGAGTTTGCTGCCTCAAGTGGAATTGACCCTGAGACGCCCTGACTCGAAAGAAGGTCCGATTTCCCTACAGTGGCTTGAATGCAGGCTCATCTTTCATCTCACAGGATGAAGGGATGTGTGAATCCCCTATGGAGAGCATAGAGAAAGTCCTAGGTCCCCGCCTCTTATCGACAGGAGGCCTCACATCCCGTTGACACCTCGAGAGGCATGCAGAATTCAATGATTCAAAAGGTGATGATGCCTGACTCCTCTTGAAAATTGGTAGGAATCCCAATATCCCTATGGCAACTGGAAAGGGACCCTGGGTCTCCCTCCTCACCTCGAGAAGTGTGCTGATTGCCCTGCCAAGCCTCAAGGAGATTCCTGTGTCCCTCATAACTAGACAGGAGTCCTCAAATTGTCCAAGAACACTAGAGCAAACAAGCCCATTCATAACTGGTAAAGATTGAAATAGACACCTGGCCACGGAGGGTATACTGATAGTAAACTCTCCTACAGAAACATACTCAAGATACTGGTGGGATGCATGCACAGCCCCCTTTGGAAGACAGTCTGACAGTTGTTTCAGTAACCACATGGGACAAGCACTGAATTCCATACATGACAAGTGGTGGAAGCCAGGTATCTTACCATTGGAATGGTAAGTTATGGATAAACAAAAGGAAAGGTTACAAGATTCATGGAGACATCATCACAAATTACCCTCAACTGAATATATAAGCTGGAATACATGTATATATTTCCAAATATTGTCAGCTGAGCATATTTAGCTCCTACATGTATGTTTTAAATATCACTCTATAATGAAAAAGAACAGGAAATGTCCCTGGTGGCCCAGTGGTAAAGGATCTGCCTACCAATGCAGGGAACACTGGTTCAACCCCTGGTCCTAGAGGATTCCACATGCCCAGGGGCAACTAAGCCCCCGTACAACTATTGAAGTACTTGCATGCTCCAGAGCCCAAGTTCTGCAACCAGAGAAAGCGCTGCAATGAGAAGCCATGGCAAGTCAACTAGAGGGTAGCCTCTGCTCACTACAACTAGGCATCTAGCTACAAAGACCCAGCATTGTCAAAAATAATTCAGTGTTTAAAAAAAAGGACAGAAATTCTTTGAATAAACGATTGAGACTAGGGGCGAGACAGTAAATATATAAGCTAGGATAATCTTAAAGTATGAGGAAGTAAAGAAAGTAAAGACAACTATCAAGCTGTCCAAGCTGATAAAAATGAATGATTACACAGTTTTATCTGTATACACTAGCAAATAATAATCTGAAAAGGAATTTAAAAAAACAATTTCCTTTTGATAGTGTCAACATTAATAAAATATTTTGCCATGGGTGTAATGAGGATGACAAGACTGGCACATTGGAAATTATACACGATTGCTGAAAAATATCCTGAATACATGCACAGATATTCCATAGCGATGGAAAGACTTAAGATGGCAATACCATGGAATGCATCTTCAATCTGAAATGAAGATTCAATATGAATTACAAAAGACTGAAAGGTCATTGCTGAACCACAAAAGGCGCCAGGATTTTTGGCCTCCAGAGGAGAAGAATTCAATCCAGGGCCAGTTGACAAAGCTTGATCGCTCAGAGCTTTTGTGTCATAAAGTTTTATTAAAGTATAAAAGAGATAGAGAAAGCTGCTGACATAGACATCAGACGGGGGCAGGAAGAGTACCCCCTGCTAGTCTTTAGGCAGATGTTATACAGCCACTAGCAGTCTGCTAATGAAAGAAAGGCAATGTCTCAGAGAATGACACCAGGCCCCTCACCCACAACATGCATTGAGATAATATTGGCAGCAGGTGAGTCATCCCGGGCCATAGAATGATTGACATGAATTTTGAAGAAAGGCAGATTTCCAAGCAAATATATCATTTCATTAACATAGATTAGGAGAACAGGTATGAGTAAAACATACTGGTTTGTCAAGTCGGTTCTGAGCCTTTAGGGGGAACCGACCTGAAGACAGAGTCTAGCAGAAACACGTAGTATATTAACATAGCTTAAGACAAACCTTTCCTTAAGACAAAATGCATTGCTTAGCTGAAGGTTTGAGAAAAGTTAAGTTCAGGTGGAGCCAGGAGTCGTCATAGCAACACAAAATTTTAAGAGAAACCTCTTAAATTTGTATTGAGAAGGGGAAAAAATGTAGCACTCGTTTCGTTCCTCCAGCTGCTTGAGAGATGAAAAAACGTCTGACACTTGCAGCCTATTCCCTCTGTCTGGAGACCCCTGGCCTTCCTGCCTATTACCCTCTCCAGGCCTTTAGGAAGCAATATACAAGCTGACCCTAACATACACGTGGAATAACAAGGGACTCCAAAGAATCCAAACAATCACATGAGTCTGCAGTTCAAAGGTCCTATGGTATGCTGTGCTAAGTCGCTTCAATCACGTCTGACTGTCAGAGCCCACCAGGCTCCTCTGTCCATGGGAATTTTCCAGGCAAGAATACTGGAGTGGGTTGGGTGCCCTCCTCCAGGGGATCTTCCCAACCCAGGGATAGGATTCCTGCATTGGCAGGTAGGTTCTTTACCACTAGCACCACCTGGGGAAAAAGTGCCTAAAGGAGATCATGGAAACCCATTTAGGAAAAGGGACTCAGAGGAAAGACAGTGAGGGAAGGAAACTCTTAATCACACTCAGAGAAGCCCAGCAGGTAGTTCTGCAGGTGGAAGAGGAGGAGGAAGCATGCTGGAGCTGTGTAGAAGATGAAAGAGGGAACTAAAGCAGGGGCCCCCAACCTCTAGGATCTAATGCCTGATGATCTGAGGTGGAGCTGGTGAAATAATAATAGAAATAAGAGTTTGATCACTCAGCCATGTCCAGCCCTTGGTAGCCCACCAGGCTCCTCAGTCCATTGAATTCTTCAGGCAAGAATACTGGAGTGGGCTGTCATTTCCTTCTCCAGGGGATTTCCCTGACCCAGGGATTAAACCCGGGTCTCCCTCATTGCAGGCAGACTCTTTACCAACTGAGCCTCCAGGGAACAGAAACAGAAATAGAGTGCACAATAAATGGACTGCACTTGAAACATCCCAAAACCTTGCCCCACCCCTGTCTGTCAAAAAATTGTCTTCCAAAAAAACTCCCAAGGTCAAGGAAGGAACTTCAAGTGTACTCAGCTGTCCTAGATTGCTGGTTTAGGGAGATGCTGAAGTGGGGATGTCCCAAGAGGTAGACCCTCCCTTGTGTGGAGTCTGCAATAGACCTCTGATAGCCTTGGTGATGATCAGAGAGATTTGTTTCATTTTTTAAAAATATCCTTGTGGGTACCAACTGGGACCATCACTGTTCTAATATACCTCATAGTGTTGCTGACACTACAGATACAATTGTGTGACATTGAACTTATTCAATAAAAATGATGAAGCATCTGCCCTGTGCCCAGCACTTTCCAAGGGCTGGGAAGTACAATGAAAATACTCCATAAGATGCACAGCTGGTAGGCACATTCTTTCAAAAAGCCTTTTTCATTTCCACCAATAGTTTATTCTCAATGTCAACCCTTGCCACTTAATGACCATGCTGGGTAGGAAGCTCATTAAAAACCCAGGAGCCAGTGTTCCTGGAAGGATATCCCATTCTCCCTTGGACAGTCCTCCGCCCTCTCCGACTCTCAGTTTCCTCATCTGCGAAATCATGGACAACTGACTATAATTCATCACCGGAACCCAAGCCTATTGAGGGGGAGGGGAAATATTACTCCAAGGCCTGGATGATAGACCAGATTGAAAGAAAAATATGCCATTTCTGGTTTTCAGTCAAACAGACAAATACAATGAAGAAAGGAGTCCCTGGCCCTGTGGGATTTGCCTAGGGGTCTAGTCTGGGAAATTCTTACACATCAGGAGATGGCTCTGAGCTGGATTTCCACAAACAAGAACATCCATGCAAAGGACAAGCCTGCAGAGCTCTGTGCCCATTGGTCACAAGAGACTGCCTCCCGATGGCCAGCAGCATTTACAAGTGACCTCCTAAGACCTTCACCAAACTCCTGGGGCACCTCTGGCTTTTCTGTTTCCCTCACTTTTCTGACCCTTTTCTTTAAAAAACGCACATTTCTTCATAGAATGCCACAGTGGAAGGAAAATAGGCCTTCAAGTTTGAGGCCTCAATTTGCAGAAAACATGGAGCTGCTTGTTTTTTTTTTTTTTTTTAATTAAAGCACCACATAAATTAAAAATTTTACATGTTCTAATTATTCAGTTCCAAAACACCAAACTTATTGCACAGGGTCCCCATGGAAAGGCCCCCTCTCAGCAGGACAGCCACAGATTCCCCCATGAAAGGGCAGCAAGGTGCCCTCCTCCCTTCTCTCCTGCCTGGGTGGCCACCAGGTTTTTAAATACATGCACCCTACTAAGTTTCTAGGATGCAATTCGTGGACCCTTCCCTTTCCTGTCCCAGCAGGTGGTCAAGGGCCTGCTGGCCTGCAAAGTGCTGGAAGCAGGGCTGGGTCAGCCGGCCAGACTAAGGGTTGTGGAGTCCCAGCTGGTGAAATTACCAGGCAGGATAAATCCCTTGGACTTCCAGCAGGCACTACGCTGCATGGGAAAATAGATAGATATAACCGGCCTGGAGCCTCAGGGTGGGACCTAAAGTTCGATTTTGTTTTCTCCAATGTTAAATGATATAAGCAAGGGCCTTTGAGACTGTTGTTTTCTTTTCTAAGCCCAAAGACTCCTTCAGTTACTAATGTAGGTATCCTAGAAACTATGTGACATCCATGAAAATCTGATATGTCCTGGTAAAATGCTGTCAGTTATAATTCTAGTTATCATATTAAAGTGTTTCAAGTCACAGCAGTGACTATTTTGTCACTTTTTTTGTCAATTTTTATTTTGTCAATTTTGTCAATTTTTATTTTGTCAATTTTTATCTAATCAGGTTTTAAACATGCCTTCCATGGTTTCACACTGATGCCTTTGCAAAAATACTGCTACCTCAAGATACATGGAAAAGACTTTCCTGAGCTTACCCATAAACAACGCTTTTTGTTTGTTATCTGGTAAGCTGGTACCAGACTGGAATTTAGTCTACTCTCTAGGTTAAGAGAACACAGCTTTCTTAGAATGCAGCTTTCAATCACAGATGATGAATTTATTTACCTTCCAGTGATTTATATTTGTTTTTATCATCTGTTTTTTTTTTTTTTTTTTTTTTTTTTTTTTTTTTTTTTTTTTACTTCCGTAAAATAAATAAGCATTATTTAAGTACGGTACATGTAGGATGGACCAAGATTTCCCCACTCCTGCAAATTCCCTTAAGCCCTCAGATTCTTCTCTTGGGACCAAGGTCTCACTTTCCTCCAGAGGGACAATCCAAGCTTTTTATCAGCTAGCTGATCTGCCCCTGATATCAGAGTCAATTTGAGCATGAGTTGGTCTATAATTTAGGCATGAAACTGTGATTACATAAAAGAAAGATGACTTTTTGATGGAGGATGTCCATGATATTCCTTGAACTTCAGAGAAAATTGGTTAAAATGAAACTTTTTTCCCTTGGAAACTGCAAAGGCAGTTCTTTTAGCATATGCGATTGAAAACATCTAGGTTGTTGGCTCAGTTTTCATTCCAGTCTCAAAGAAAGGCAATGACAAAGAATGTTCAAACTGTCACACAACTGGACTCATCTCACATGCTAGTAAAGTAACACTCAAAATTCTCCAAGCCAGGCTTCAGCAATATGTCAACCGTGAAATTCCAAATGTTCAAGATGGATTTAGAAAAGGCAGAGGAACCAGAGATCAAATTGCCAAAATCCACTGGATAATTGAAAAAGCAAGAGAGTTCCAGAAAAACACTTATTTCTGCTTTGTTGACTATGCCAAAGCCTTTGACTGTGTGTATCACAATAAACTGGGGAAAATTCTGAAAGAGATAAGAATACCAGATCACCTGACCTGCCTCTTGAAAGACCTCTATGCAGGTCAGGAAGAAACAGAACTGGACCTGGACCAACAGACTGGTTCTAAATAGGAAAAGGAATATGTCAAGGCTGTATATTGGCACCCTGCTTATTTAACTTATATCTGCTTATATATAGGGCATCGTGAGAAATGCTGCACTGGATGAAGCACAAACTGGAATCAAGATTGCTGGGAGAAATATCAATAACCTCAGATATGCAGATGACACCACCCTGATGGCAGAAAGTGAAGAACTAAAGAGCCTCTTGATGAAAGAGAAAGAGGAGAGTGAAATAGTTAGCTTAATGCTCAGCGTTCAGACAACTAAGATCATTGCATCCAGTCTCATCACTTCTTGGCAAATAGATGAGAAAACAGTGGAAACAGTGGCAGATTTTATTTTTCGGGGCTCGGAAATCATTGCAGATGGTGACTGCAGCCATGAAATTAAAAGATGCTTACGACTTGGAAGGAAAGTGATAACCAAACTAGACAGCATATTAAAAAGCTGAGACATTGCTTTGCCAACAAAGATCCGTCTAGTCAAGGCTAAGGTTTTTCCATGTCATGTATGGATGTGAAAGATGGACTATAAAGAAAGTTGACAGCCAAAGATTTGATGCTTTTGCACTGTGGTGCTGAAGAAGATGCTTGAAGTTTGCTTAGACTATAAGAGGACCCAACCACTCCATCCTAAAGGAAATCAGGTCTGAATATACATTGGAAAGACTAATATTGAACCTGAAACTCCAATACTTTGGCCACTAGATGTGAAGAGCTGACTCATTTGGAAGTTGCTTTGATTTGCCTGTGAGTGTGGGCGCCCTACCTGGGCACAGGGCCTCAGGGGCCATTGCCACTGAATCATGACCTCCACGCAAGCACATTCCAGCTGTGTGACACTCAGCATGCAGGAGACTGGGAAAGCTATCTTCCTTGGAGGAAGGAAAGTCATACACAGAGTATGTTTTCAGGCCTCTATTTGCAGCAAGTGTTTTGCTTCTCAGATGTCAGACCTGCAGGCCTGCCCCAAGGACCTCAATTCCAGAGTCAGGGCCATGTGTCTCCCTGCACATTCCGAGCCTTGCAAACACATTCCTGGGTCAGAGAGGTGCTTCCCATGAGGAAGAAGGCTGCGGGAGTGTGTCTGAGGGGGCCAGGTGGCATGCTGGGGTCACCTGGTTGAGGGCACCTTGCACATCCATTGGGCCCCAGGAGAGCAGTTATGGACTCGCCCCTTGCTTGAGATATCCCAAAGCAAGGAGCAATGCTAGCTGTATCAGAAGGAGGAAAACAGCAATGGGATGGATTTTCAAGCAGTTGCTAGGTCACACTGTGTTAGGGTTCCCCAGGAGACATGTGAGAATTTTGGCCCCTAGGCCCGGTATCTAGGGGTGTGCACAGGGTGTTTTCCCCACAGGATCCAAAATGTTCCAGACAGACCTAGGCTCAATAGCTGTTGCTAGGCTGCACCGCTTTAGGCACACCGAGAGAAGCAGGCACACTGTGGCCCGAGGTCCGGTATGCAGGTTCACATATGGGGTGTGTCCCCGTAGGAGCCAAGAATTTTCCTGACAGTCCTAGGCTCCCTAGAGCACTCAGGTCTGCTCAGAGGACCGAAGTTCCAGAGGCAGGGTCGTGTATCTCCCCTTCCCTTTGTGATCCTTGCAAAGACATTCCAAGCTGATAGTGGTACTACCCATGAAGAAGCAAGCAGTGGGAGTATATTTGACATGACTGGGTGCCTTGATGGGCTCAGCTCCTCACGGGGGCCTTTCCTCTCAAAGTAGGCCCCATGTCCGCTTGAGGATGGGGTTGGGCCCTCTTCCCTCCACACTGCCAAAGGGTGGAACAAAGCTAGGTGTCAGAGGTAAGAAAGGAGCAATTGGATGGATTTTCAAGCTCTCACTAGGCTGTACTGCTTCAAGGCCCACTCGAGCAAAACAGGCGCCCTGTGGCCCCTAGGTCGGGTATGCAGGTTCACACACAGGGTGTGTTCCCGTCAAAGCCAAGAATTTTCTGACAGACCTAGGCTCACTAGAATTGTCCTACAGAGCAAAGGGGATGGAAGAGATGTGTGGAGGTGGGTCTGCCTTCCCCTGTGAGTGTGGGGCTACTCCCTATGGCCCCAAGTTGAGGGATAACTGCAACTAAGAAAGGAACTCCAAGAAGGAACTCCAAGAAGCGCTTTTCCAGGAGGCTGGGACAGGGAGTCCGCAGGATGCAGGGAAAGGGAGCCTTCTTCAGGGAAGAAGAGGCAGCCACTCGGGGTGTGTTTGCAAGCCTCTTTGGAAGGCACAGTTTCGCTGATACAATTGAATTCCAGTTCTGCTCAGAGGACTGAAATTTCAGAGGCAGGGCCATGTATCTCCCCTTCCCTTTTCAATCCTTGCAAAGACATTCCTAGCTGACAGTGATACTGCCCATGAGGAAGTAAGCAGCTGGAGTGTGTTTGACATGACTGGGTGCCTTCCTGGGCTCAGCTCCTCAAGGGGACTTTCTACTCAAAGTAGGCCCATTGCCTACTTGGGGAGAGGGTATGGAAGGTTTGCTTCCAAATGGCGAAAAGGTGGAGCAAATCTAGCTTTGTCAGAGGTACATAAAGTGCAATTTAATGGATTTTCAAGCTGTTGCCAGGCAACACCGCTTCAGGGTCCCCTCTCCCAGAAGAAAACAGGCGCCCTGTGGCCCCTAGGTCTGGTATGCAGATTCACACACAGGATGTGTCCCCACAGGAGCCAAGAGTTTTCCTACCAGGCCTAGGCTTACTAGAGCTCTACTATAGAGCAAAGGGGATGGAACAGAAGTGTGGATGTGACTTTGCCTTTACCTTTGACTGTGAGGCCCCTCCATAAGGTCCCAGGCGAAATTGCCCTCGCCCTTGCCCTAACCCTAACCCCAACACGACACCCTAACCCTAACCAACACCGTAACCCTATCCCAGAACCTAACACCAACCCGACCCCCAACCCTAACCTGACACACTAACCCTAACGCATCATCCCAACCCTAACCTGACACCTTCACCCCTCAGCCCTCACCCTCACCCACACCCCTAACTTCTAACCCCTAAGCCACAATGTAACCCACACCCTAATCCACACCCTTAACCTAACCCACACCCTCCCCCCCACCTTACTCACACCCTCAACCCTAGACTTAACCTGCATCATCTTCAATTTCAGCACTTCTCATGCATCACAAAAGACAAGGGAGTCATATTTCAAACGTGAATCCAAGACCCATTAACCACATAACAGGAATATAAACACTGTGAACACATCATTTAAATCACTTGCACCACCAAATACCTCTCCACCACATATCATATCAATAACAGTGGAACTCATGTATGCCATACATATTGTAACATAGCAATCTAATACCCAACAGTAATCTGGGTAATTATATACACAAGATATATTTAAACCAAAAATATTTAAGCAAATTCCAGTTTTTACAATGGTTTTAATCCTCGCAAAAGTAGGATTAACAGCATGTTTTTCCACTAGGATCCAAAGCATTGAGCAAAATTGCCGAGGTCCAGCCCCAGCAGGACCAGGAATACCCAAGGGATGAGTGGCGTCAGCGAGGAAGAAGACAGACAGAAGACACACAGATGTTGCATAGAAGAGGTAGCTTTTTTTTTTTTAATTTTTAGGATAGCTCAGTTTTTTTTTTTTTTTAATTTTATTTTATTAGTTGGAGGCCAATTACTTCACAACATTTCAGTGGGTTTTGTCATACATTGACACGAATCAGCCATAGAGTTACACGTATTCCCCATCCCGATCCCCCCTCCCACCTCCCTCTCCACCCGACTCCTCTGGGTCCTCCCAGTGTACCAGGCCCGAGCACTCGTCTCATGCATCTCACCTGGGCTAGTGATCTCTTTCACCATAGATAAAATACATGCTGTTCTTTTGAAACATCCCACCCTCACCTTCTCCCACAGAGTCCAAAAGTCTGTTCTGTACTTCTGTGTCTCTTTTTCTGTTTTGCATATAGGGTTATCATTACCATCTTTCTAAATTCCATATATATGTGTTAGTATGCTGTAATGTTCTTTATTTTTCTGGCTTACTTCACTCTGAATAATGGGCTCCAGTTTCATCCATCTCATTAGAACTGATTCAAATGAATTCTTTTTAATGGCTGAGTAATATTCCATGGTGTATATGTACCACAGCTTCCTTATCCATTCATCTGCTGATGGGCATCTAGGCTGCTTCCATGTCCTGGCTATTATAAACAGTGCTGCGATGAACAATGGGGTGCACGTGTCTCTTTCAGATCTGGTTTCCGTGGTGTGTATGCCCAGAAGTGGTATTGCTGGGTCAAATGGCAGTTCTATTTCCAGTTTTTTAAGAAATCTCCACACTGTTTTCCATAGTGGCTGTACTAGTTTGCATTCCCACCAACAGTGTAAGAGGGTTCCCTTTTCTCCACACCCACTCCAGCATTTATTGCTTGTAGACTTTTGGATAGCAGCCATCCTGACTGGCGTGTAATGGTACCTCATTGTGGTTTTGATTTGCATTTCTCTAATAATGAGTGATGTTGAGCATCTTTTCATGTGTTTGTTAGCCATCTGTATGTCTTCTTTGGAGAAATGTCTGTTTAGTTCTTTGGCCCATTTTTTGATTGGGTCATTTATTTTTCTGGAATTGAGCTTCAGGAGTTTCTTGTATATTTTTGAGATTAATCCTTTGTCTGTTTCTTCAGTTGCTATTATTTTCTCCCAATCTGAGGGCTGTCTTTTCACCTTACTTATAGTTTCCTTTGTAGTGCAGAAGCTTTTAAGTTTCATTAGGTCCCATTTGTTTATTTTTGCTTTTATTTCCAATATTCTGGGAGGTGGGTCATAGAGGACCCTGCTGTGATTCATGTCGGAGAGTGTTTTGCCTAAGTTCTCCTCTAGGAGTTTTATAGTTTCTGGTCTTACATTTAGATCTTTAATCCATTTTGAGTTTATTTTTGTGTGTGGTGTTAGAAAGTGTTCTAGTTTCATTCTTTTACAGGTGGTTGACCAGTTTTCCCAGCACCACTTGTTAAAGCAGTTGTCTTTTTTCCATTGTATATCCTTGCCTCCTTTGTCAAAGATAAGGTGTTCATAGGTTCGTGGATTTATCTCTAGGCTTTCTATTCTGTTCCATTGATCTATATTTCTGTCTTTGTGCCAGTACCATACTGTCTTGATGACTGTGGCTTTGTAGTAGAGACTGAAGTCAGACAGGTTGATTCCTCCAGTTCCATTCTTCTTTCTCAAGATTACTTTGGCTATTCGTGGTTTTCTGTATTTCCATACAAATTGTGAAATTATTTGTTCTAGTTCTGTGAAAAATACCGTTGGTAGTTTGATAGGGATTGCATTGAATCTATAGATTGCTTTGGGTAGAATAGCCATTTTGACAATATTGATTCTTCCAATCCATGAACACGGTATGTTTCTCCATCTGTTTGTGTCCTCTTTGATTTCTTTCATCAGTGTTTTATAGTTTTCTATGTACAGGTCTTTTGTTTCTTTAGGTAGATATACTCCTAAGTATTTTATTCTTTTTGTTGCAATGGAGAATGGTATTGTTTCCTTAATTTCTCTTTCTGTTTTTTCATTGTTAGTATATAGGAATGCAAGGGATTTCTGTGTGTTAATTTTATATCCTGCAACTTTACTATATTCATTGGTTAGCTCTAGTAATTTTCTGGAAGAGTATCTAGGGTTTTCTTTTTTTTTTTTTTTTAATATTATTTTATTAGTTGGAGGGCAATCACTTTACAACATTTCAGTGGGTTTTGTCATACATTGACATGAGGGTTTTCTATGTAGAGGATCATGTCAACTGCAAACAACGAGAGTTTCACTTCTTCTTTTCCTATCTGGATTCCTTTTACTTCTTTTTCTGCTCTGATTGCTGTGGCCAAAACTTCCAAGACTATGTTGAATAATAGTGGTGAGAGTGGGCACCCTTGTCTTGTTCCTGATTTCAGGGGAAATGCTTTCAATTTTTCACCATTGAGGGTGATGCTTGCTGTGGGTTTGTCATATATAGCTTTTATTATGTTGAGGTATGTTCCCTCTATTCCTGCTTTCTGGAGAGTTTTAATCATAAATGAGTGTTGAATTTTGTCAAAGGCTTTCTCTGCATCTATTGAGATAATCATATGGTTTTTATCTTTCAATTTGTTAATGTGGTGTATTACATTGATTGATTTGCAGATATTGAAGAATCCTTGCATTCCTGGGATAAAGCCCACTTGGTCATGGTGTATGATTTTTTTAATATGTTGTTGGATTCTATTTGCTAGAATTTTGCTAAGGATTTTTGCATCTATGTTCATCAGTGATATTGGCCTGTAGTTTTCTTTTTTTTGTGGCATCTTTGTGTGGTTTTGGAATTAGGGTGATGGTGGCCTCATAGAATGAGTTTGGAAGTTTACCTTCTTCTGCAATTTTCTGGAAGAGTTTGAGTAAGATAGGTGTTAGCTCTTCTCTAAATTTTTGGTAGAATTCAGCTGTGAAGCCATCTGGTACTGGGCTTTTGTTTCCTGGAAGATTTTTGATTACAGTTTCGATTTCCTTGCTTGTGATGGGTCTGTTAAGATCTTCTATTTCTTCCTGGTTCAGTTTTGGAAAGTTATACTTTTCTAAAATTTGTCCATTTCATCCAAGTTGTCAATTTTATTGGCATAGAGCTGCTGGTAGTAGTCTCTTATGATCCTTTGTATTTCAGTGTTGTCTGTTGTGATCTCACCCTTTTCATTTCTTATTTTGTTAATTTGGTTCTTCTCTCTTTGTTTCTTAATGAGTCTTGCTAATGGTTTGTCAATTTTGTTTATTTTTTCAAAAAACCAGCTTTTAGCTTTGTTGATTTTTGCTATGGTCTCTTTAGTTTCTTTTGCATTTATTTCTGCCCTAATTTTTAAGATTTCTTTTCTTCTGCTAACCCTGGGGTTTTTCATTTCTTCCTTCTCTAATTGCTTTAGGTGTAGAGTTAGGTTTTTTATTTGGCTTTTTTCTTGTTTCTTGATGTAAGCCTCTAATGCTATGAACCTTCCCCTTAGCACTGCTTTTACAGTGTCCCATAGGTTTTGGGTTGTTGTGTTTTCATTTTCATTCATTTCTATACATATTTTGATTTCTTTTTTGATTTCTTCTATGATTTTTTGGTTATTCAGAAGCGTGTTATTTAGCCTCCATATGTTTGAATTTTTAACAATTTTTTTCCTGTAATTGAGATCTAATCTTACTGCACTGTGGTCAGAAAAGATGACTGGGATGATTTCAATTTTTCTGAATTTTCCAAGACCAGATTTATGGCCCAGGATGTGATCTATTCTGGAGAATGTTCCGTGTGGACTTGAGAAAAAGGTGAAATTGATTGTTTTGGGGTGAAATGTCCTATAGATATCAATTAGGTCTAGCTGGTCCATTGTATCATTTAAGGTTTGTGTTTCCTTTTTGATTTTCTGTTTAGTTGATCTATCCATAGTTGTGAGTGGGGTATTAAAGTCTCCCACTATTATTGTGTTACTATTCATTTCCTCTTTCATACTCATTAGCGTTTGCCGTATATATTGCGGTGCTCCTATGTTGGGTGCATATATATTTATAATTGTTATATCTTCTTCTTGGATTGATCCTTTGATCATTATGTAGTGTCCTTCTTTGTCTCTTTTCACATCCTTTATTTGAAAGTCTATTTTATCTGATATGAGTATTGTGACTCCTGCTTTCTTTTGGTCTCCATTTGCGTGAAATATTTTTTTCCAGCCCTTCACTTTTAGTCTGTATGTGTCTCTGGTTTTGAGGTGGGTCTCTTGTAGACAGCATATATAAGGGTCTTGTTTTTGTATCCATTCAGCCAATCTTTGTCTTTTGGTTGGGGCATTCAACCCATTTACATTTAAGGTAATTATTGATAGGTGTGGTCCCGTTGCCATTTACTTTGTTGTTTTGGGTTCATGTTTATACAACATTTCTGCATTTCCTGTCTAGAGAAGGTCCTTTAGCATTTGTTGAAGAGCTGGTTTGGTGGTGCTGAATTCTCTCAGCTTTTGCTTGTCTGTAAAGCTTTTGATTTCTCCTTCATATCTGAATGAGATCCTTGCTGGGTACAGTAATCTAGGTTGTAGATTATTTTCTTTCATTACTTTCATTATGTCCTGCCATTCCCTTCTGGCCTGGAAGGTTTCTATTGGTAGATCAGCTGTTATCCTTATGGGAATTCCTTTGTGTGTTATTTGTTGTTTTTCCCTTGCTGCTTTTAGTATTTGTTCTTTGTGTTTGATCTTTGTTAATTTGATTAATATGTGTCTTGGAGTGTTTCGCCTTGGGTTTATCCTGTTTGGCACTCTCTGGGTTTCTTGGACTTGGGTGGCTATTTCCTTCCCCATTTTAGGGAAGTTTTCAGCTATTATCTCCTCGAGTATTTTCTCATGGCCTTTCTTTTTGTCTTCTTCTTCAGGGACTTCTATGATTCGAATGTTGGGGCGTTTCACATTGTCCCAGAGGTCCCTGAGGTTGTCCTCATTTCTTTTGATCATTTTTTCTTTTTTCCTCTCTGCTTCATTTATTTCCACTATTCTATTGTCTACCTCACTAATCCTATTTCTGTCTCCGTTATTCTACTCTTGGTTCGCTCCAAAGTGTTTTTGATCTCATTCATTGCATTATTCATTTTTAATTGACTCTCTTTTATTTCTTCTAGGTCTTTGTTAAGCATTTCCTGCATCTTTTCAATCTTTGTCTCCAGGCTATTTATCTGTAACTCCATTTTGTTTTAAGATTTGGATCATTTTTATTATCATTATTCTAAATTGTTTTTCAGATAGATTCCCTATCTCCTCCTCTTTTGTTTGACTTGGTGGGCACTTGTCATGTTCCTTTACCTGTTGGGACCTGATGTGGGGGGAGGTGGGGTGGGTAGAGCAGCGAGGACGTCTCAGTGCCCCCTCTCTCCCTGCCCCCCACCATCCCGTTCGCTGCTCAGGGTGACGTGGCTCCGGACGAGCGGGGCTTCCGCCCGGGGCCGCGGTCCCCGGAGCCTCCTGCGGGCTTAGAGGCAGCCCAGCCGGGGCCCCAGGCGCACATCCTGCCCGCTGCGCAAACCCCCTGGAGCGCCTCAGCCCCGCCTTTTCGCCCTACCGAGACCCGCCCTGCCACCACTCTGCCGGCCCAGCAAAAGTCTTTCCTGAGAGAGCAGAGGAGCGAAAGCCAGGCACACGGACAGGTACTCGCACGCACCCACGCCAGGTGAGACAGAGGCAGAAAGAGACGAGGTTTCAGAGAGAGACTCGAAGACAGTTTGTGGGCAGGGGCGGACTCGGGCAGGATGCCGGGCAGCTGCAGAGGCCACCCGGCCCTGAGCTGCGATTGCGATGGGGGCAGGGGGAAGCCGCTGAGTAGGGGCGGGCCTGGAGAGGCCCAGGGTGCGAGGGCACCTGAGATCTCCTCGCTCCGCACCCCGCCCCCGTTCTCGCAACCACCTGCACGCACGCCACGCCCGGGCTCTCTGACACTAGCTTCTCCGGAGTGTGGTCACCTGAATTTCTATCCTTGTGCTCAACTGAGTGATGACAGTGTATTTAACAGCTAGGACATTTCCAAATAAATTAAGCTTAGCGTTTCACAGGACACCCGGACATGAATGCAGAGACCAGCACGGATGCATGGACACCAACCTTGGTAACTGGAAAACCAATGGGAAATTACTGTCTGACTCAGGAGAGAGAAAGAAACCCAAACAGATGGAATGAAATGAACCGAAACACAAACTTTGCAACTCACACCCTAATTCAATTACAAAAAAAAAAAAAAAAAGAAAGAAAACAACACTATAACCATTTTAGAAAAACAATAGTCTTCTCCATGACCTTTGGTCGGGTGAGGAGTTCTAGCACACGACAAAATAAGCCACCTTTTCCAAATCGTGAATATGTTAGTTCACACATTGACTATTACATTGAAATGTGTAACAAATAAACTTAAAATCATTGACTCACTACATAAGCATGGAAGTATTTTAAACATAAAATATTTTCTATAGTATTCAGGAAGCATTTGGCACATGTCTCACTGTATGAGACCCAAAACTGGAAGATAGTTGAAGAGTCAGGATAGTCTAAAAATGAATCCCTAACTAAAAGGAATACACAGGATTATTGTAGATAAAAAAGGTTAAAGAAGAGAAACTAGAAATCAGTCAATAAATGTTTTAGGGGTTAGGTTAGAGTGGCTAGCCTCTGCGTGACTTTTTAAATTTTTCATGTTTGCATCTTCCAAATTTTCCATGCTGAGAATAATACTTTCATATCAGTTTCAAAATCAGTCTCACACTAAAGACAGTAAGACTGGAATAAGAAATAAGAAATGCTGGGGGGGGGTAAAAAAATTGCTTGAACTAAAGGTGGTACTGGTGAAATTATTTGCAGGGCAGCCAAGGAGTCACAGATGTAGAGAACAGACTTATGGACATGGGCAGGGGGGAGGAAGGAGAGGGTCAGATGAATGCAGAGTAACATGAAAATATATTACCTTACGTAAAAACAGATGCCAATGAAATTTGCTGTATGACTCAGGGGACTCAAACAGGGGCTCTGAAACAAGCTAGGGGTGGAGTGGGGAGGGAAATGGGAGAGAGGTTCAGGAGGGAGGAGACATATGTATACCTGTGGCTCATTCATGCTGATGTTTGGCAACAAAATTCTGTAAAGCAACTATCCTTCAATTGAAAGAAAAAGTCATGTTTGGACTTACCAAACAAGGTCTTGTGTACTTCTGGCATGGCCTTCTGTTTCGTGCTGCCACCCTTAACTCATTCTTCCATATCATTAAACAGACTAGTCAAGTTTTTGCCAAAAATATCTTGAGCTCCTGCATTATGCTGATCCACTGCCTTCTCACGATCCAGTTTAGAATGGAGACCAAAGAAACCTTTTGTCGTGTCTTCAAGTATTTGAGGCCACACTATGTGACTTTTAAAAATAAATGTGGATAAGACGGATATGACTAAAGCAATCTAATGACAATATCTGTGTTTCAGGAAAGACTTCTGCAGAGAACTAATAAATATTATATATAGTATGAGAAGAATTTTTTAAATGCATGCCAACGTTTATTTCTCCTCCGCTAGCCATGTGGACAAGGAAAACTGAGTTTACCAATCAATGTCCATAGTTATGCTCCCTCACCGATTTTTACCCAATATGTGTTACTCAGGCAGGAGACCCTGGTTCAGTTCCTGGGTCAGGAAGATCCGCTGGAGAAGGGATAGGCTACCCACTCCAGTAGTAGTGGGCTTTCCTTGTGGCTTAGTTGGTAAAGTATCATTCCTGTTTCACAAGACTAGCTCAACTACTCTCAAAGCAAATACAGGATGGTAATAACTATGCAGGACAAAGCTGATTCTGTATATTTATAGTACTCACTCATGAGCTTGACAGAGGTACTAGATCTATTACCACATTTCTTTTTCGAAGTAATATCCGAATGTGCAGGTGAAAGTGGCTCGGATCGTGCCTGACTCTTTGCGGCCCCATGGACTATAGAGTCCGTGGAATTCTCTAGGCCAGAATACTGGAGTGGGTAGCCTATCCCTTCTCCAGGGGATCTTACCGACCCAGGACTGAAAGCGGGGTCTCCTGTGTTGCAGGCAGATTCTTTATCAACTGAGCTAGTAGGGCTTCCCTGGTGGCTCAGTTGCTAAAGAATATCTGCATAACTGTCTATCGATTTGGAATTAGCAATCTGTCTGTGAGCAGGGCCGGTCATAAGCAGCTTCTGTGAGAAAACAGAAGCATGTCTGTCTGACTTGCTTCTCCACGGAGCTTTCACTGTTCTTGCGCTAGTGCACATGGCAAGTATTAGGTTTGTTTTCTAAGAGAGAAACTAATGGCTACATTCACAGCTGGCCACTGAGGTACTTAATGGGAGAGGAGAACCCAGCTCTGCCAAGCAGTAGCCAACATGAAATCAGCTATTGTCATTGTAGCCAAGTTCCTTGAATTTGTAGTGTTATTTGCTGTGTTCTTCAAGAAGATGCATTCACCCTGCCAGTAAGACATATTTCCAAAATACATAGCCATGCACTCAATCGATGTGCATCCTCCAGTAAAGCCCAGCCCCGATGTCTTAGAGGAGCCTCTCTGCCCATTGTCATAAGCCAGTCTAATTTTGTGTGAGACCGTGAAAACTCAGTGTCATTTTTACGCTTGTGCTTCTGACGGAAGGTCTGAAAAGGCACTTCTGAAGGTTTATTCTTACCAGTCGTTGTCATATTTATCGAGTCTTTATTTTATATTTTTTCTTATTTTTTACTTCTACCAGTTTCTTGCTACCAACCCATCTCCCTCCACCCTCGTGCACACACGATCAGTCATGGAATCCCGTGGACTTCAGCCCGCCAGACTCCTCTGTCCATGGATTTTTCCAGGCAAGAATACTGGAGTGGGTTGCCATTTCCTTCTCCATGTATGGAGTCTTTAAAGATTCCGTCACTGAGGTGTTGCTTCTCAACTTGTATATGCCCTTTCTCCCTAAGTGCAGTAGAAGTCATCCCCACTTCCCAACATGTCTGTCTTCCAACCTCTGCAGAATGTAATGCTTAAGTTCACCACAGCGTCAGGATATTCTAGAAAGCCTTCTGATTGCAGTCTCTTCAGGAGGTTACAAGTGTTAAACCTCAGGATTTTACAAAGCACTTTTTACAACCTCAGCTGAAAGGGAAGTCAACACTCAGTGAAAGTCACAGGCTTCCATGGCCTGGACTTGATTATGGGTTGTGCTTTCATAATCATCGTGTTTCATATATCAACTAAGATGTCACTGAGAATTTTTTTTTTCTCATCGTTCTATCTTTCATGTTTATTTAGATATATTATGGGTTTTCCTATATATCCTCCATTAGCGATGAGGTTCTTAAGTCAGTAGAACTTACTGCACCTGACTTCCAGTTAGCTGTGTTAGAACAGGAAAAAGAATGACCAGCTGCTGGATTCTTAAGGTTATGTGTGAAAACATTATTCGTTTTCCTGTGTGCAGTCATCCGATTCTAACTTTCTGAAGAAGGCATTCAGAAAAATCACAAAACCGCCTAACTACAAGGCGGTCTCCCATGCAAGTACTGACCAGGCCCGGCCCTACTCAATTTCCCAGATCAGAGGAGATAGGGCACGTTCAGGGTGCTATGGCCTTATACCGAGGCGGCTGTCAGGCGCCCCAAGAGCTCCGCGTTTCGCCTCCCTTGTGTTCTGACCTGCCCTTCGGGCCTGGGGCCACAGCTCTCGACCTGGCGCGCACCGCACTTGAGCCGCACGACCCGCGACTGGACTCCGACTAAGCAGGGCCGGCAGCTCAGGGGCCAGCGGAGGGCGCCACGGCCCCACACACCGCCAGCCCCGGCCAGCACCCGTCTGGCCCGGCCGGGGCCTGGCATGCCTGCGGGACCTGGGGTGGGGGAAGGGGGGGTGGGTAGAGCAGCGAGGACGTCTCGGTGCCCCCTCACCCCCTGCCCCACACCATCCCGTTCGCTGCTCAGGGTGACGTGGCTCCGGACGAGCGGGGCTTCGGCCCGGGTCCACGGTCCCCGGAGCCTCCTGCGGGCTTAGAGGCAGCCCAGCCGGGGCCCCAGGCGCACATCCTGCCCGCGCCACAAACCCCCTGAAGCGCCTCAGCCCCGCCTTTTCGCCCTACCGAGACCCGCCCTGCCCCCACTCTGCCGGCCCAGCACAAGTCTTTCCTGAGAGAGCAGGCAAGGGAAAGCCAGGCACACGGACAGGCACTCGCACGCACCCACGCCAGGTGAGACAGAGGCAGAAAGAAACGAGGGCTCAGAGAGAGACTCGAAGACAGCTTGTGGGCAGGGGGGGACTCGGGCAGGATGCCGGGCAGCTGCAGAGGCCACCCGGCCCTAAGAAGCGAATGCGATGGGGGCAGGGGGAAGCCGCTGAGTAGGGGCGGGCCTGGAGAGGCCCAGGGTGCGAGGGCACCTGAGATCTCCTTGCTCCGCGCCCTGCCCCCGTCCTCCCAACCCCCTGCACGCACACCAGGCCGGGGCGCTCTGACACTAGCTTCTCCGGAGTTTGGTCACCTGAATTTCTATCCTTGTGCTCAACTGAGTGATGACAGTGTATTGAACAGCTAGGTCATTTCCAAATAAATTAAGCTTAGTGTTTCACAGGACACCCGGACATGAATGCAGAGACCAGCACGGATGCATGGACACCAACCTTGGTAACTGGACAACCAATGGGAAATTACTGTCTGACTCAGGAGAGAGAAAGAACCCCGAACAGATGGAATGAAATGAATAGAAACACAAACTTTGCAACTCAAACCCTAATTCAATTACAAAAAAACAAACAAACAAAACAAAAAAAAAAAACCAGCAACACTATAACCATTTTAGAAAAACAATAGACTTCTCCATGACCTTTGGTCGGGTGATGAGTTCTAGCACACGACAAAAAAAGCCACCTTTTCCAAATCTTGAATATGTTAGTTCACACATTGACTTTTACATTGAAATGTGTAACAAATAAACTTAAAATCATTGACTCACTACATAAGCCTGGAAGTATTTTAAACATAAAATATGTTCTATAGTATTCAGGAAGCATTTGGCACATGTCTCACTGTATGAGACCTAAAACTGGAAGTTAGTTGAAGAGTCAGGATAGTCTAAAAATGAATCCCTAACTAAAAGGAATACACAGGATTATTGTAGATAAAAAAGGTTAAAGAAGAGAAACTAGAAATTAGTCAATAAATGTTTTAGGGGTGAGCTCATAGTGGCTAGCCTCTGCGTGACTTTTTAAATTTTCCATGTTGCATCTTCCAAATTTTCCATGCTGAGAATAATACTTTCATATCAGTTTCGAAATCAGTCTCACACTAAAGACAGTAAGACTGGAATAAGAAATAAGTAATGCTTGGGGGGGAAAAAATGCTTGAACTAAAGGTGGTACTGATGAAATTATTTGCAGGGTAGCCAAGGAGTCACAGATGTAGAGAACAGGCTTATGGACATGGGCAAGGGGGAGGAAGGAGAGGGTCAGATGAATGCAGAGTAACATGAAAATATATTACCTTACGTAAAAACAGATGCCAATGAAATTTGCTGTATGACTCAGGGGCTCTGCAACAAGCTAGGGGTGGAATGGGGAGGGAAATGGGAGAGAGGTTCAGGAGGGAGGAGACATATGTATACCTGTGGCTCATTCATGCTGATGTTTGGCAACAAAATTCTGTAAAGCAACTATCCTTCAATTGAAAGAAAAAGTCATGTTTGGACTTACCAAACAAGGTCTTGTGTACTTCTGGCATGGCCTTCTGTTTCGTGCTGCCACCCTTAACTCATTCTTCCATATCATTAAACAGACTAGTCAAGTTTTTGCCAAAAATATCTTGAGCTCCTGCATTATGCTGATCCACTGCCTTCTCACGATCCAGTTTAGAATGGAGACCAAAGAAACCTTTTGTCGTGTCTTCAAGTATTTGAGGCCACACTATGTGACTTTTAAAAATAAATGTGGATAAGACGGATATGACCAAAGGAATCTAATGACAATATCTGTGCTTCATTCAAGACTTCTGCAGAGAACTAGTAAATTTTATATATAGTATGAGAAGAATTTTTTAAATGCATGCCAACGTTTATTTCTCCTCCGCTAGCAATGTGGACAAGGAAAACTGAGTTTACCAATCAATGTCCATAGTTATGCTCCCTCACCGATTTTTACCCAATATGTGTTACTCAGGCAGGAGACCCTGGTTCAGTTCCTAGGCCAGGAAGATCCGCTGGACAAGGGATAGGCTACACACTCCAGTAGTAGTGGGCTTTCCTTGTGGCTTAGTTGGTAAAGAATCATTCCTCTTTCACAAGACTAGCTCAACTCCTTTCAAAGCAAATACAGGATGGTAATAACTATGCAGGACAAAGCTGATTCTGTATATTTATAGTACTCACTCATGAGCTTGACAGAGGTACTAGATCTGTTACCACATTTCTTGTTCTAAGTAATCTCCGCATTTGCAGGTGAAAGTGGCTCAGTTTGTGCCTGACTCTTTGCGGCCCCATGGACTATAGAGTCCGTGGAATTCTCTAGGCCAGAATACTGGAGTGGGTAGCATATCCCTTCTCCAGGGGATCTTCCCGACCCAGGACTGAAAGCGGGGTCTCCTGCGTTGCAGGCAGATTCTTTACCAACTGAGCTAGTAGGGCTTCCCTGGTCGCTCAGTTGCTAAAGAATATCTGCATAACTGTCTATCGATTTGGCATTAGCAATCTGTCTGTGAGCAGGGCCGGTCATAAGCAGCTTCTGTGAGAAAACAGAAGCATGTCTGTCTGACTTGCTTCTCCGCGGAGCTTTCAGTGTTCTTGCACTAGTGCACATGGCAAGTATTAGGTTTGGTTTCTAAGTGAGAAACTAATGGCTACATTCACAGCTGGCCACTGAGGTACATAATGGGAGAGGCGAACCCAGCTCTGCCAAGCAGTAGCCAACATGAAATCAGCTATTGTCATTGTAGCCAAGTTCCTTGAATTTGTAGTGTTATTTGCTGTGTTCTTCAAGAAGATGCCTTCGCCCTTCCATTAAGACATATTTCCATAACACATAGCCATGCACTCTATCGATGTGCATCCTCCAGTAAAGCCCAGCCCCGATGTCTTAGAGGCGCCTCTCTGACCATTGTCATAAGCCAGTCTAATTTTGTGTGAGACCGTGAAAACTCAGTGTCTTTATTACGCTTGTGCTTCAGACGGGAGGTCTGAGAAGGCACTTCTGAAGGTTTATTCTTACCAGTCGTTGTCATATTTATCGAGTCTTTATTTTATATTTTTTCTTATTTTTTACTTCTACCAGTTTCTTGCTACCAACCCGTCTCCCTCCACCCTCGTGCACACACGATCAGTCATGGAATCCCGTGGACTTCAGCCCGCCAGACTCCTCTGTCCATGGATTTTTCCAGGCAAGAATACTGGAGTGGGTTGCCATTTCCTTCTCCATGTATGGAGTCTTTAAAGATTCCGTCACTGAGGTGTTTCTTCTCCACTTGTACATGCCCTTTCTCCCTAAGTACAGTAGAAGTCATCCCCACTTCCCAACATGTCTGTCTTCCGACCTCTGCAGAATGTATTGCTTGAGCTCACCACAGCGTCAGGATATTCTAGAAAGTCTTCTGATTGCAGTCTCTTCAGGAGGTTACAAGTGCTTCAAACCTCAGGATTTTACAAAGCACTTTTTACAACCTCAGCTGAAAGGGAAGTCAACACTCAGTGAAAGTCACAGGCTTCCATGGCCTGGACTTGAATATGGGTTGTGCTTTCATAATCATCGTGTTTCCGATACCAACTAAGATGTCACTGAGAATTTTTTTTTTCTCATCGTTCTATCTTTCATGTTTATTTAGATATACTATGGGTTTTCCTATATACCTTCCGTTAGGGATGAGGGTCTTAAGTCAGTAGAAGTTACTGCAACTGACTTCCAGTTAGCTGTGTTAGGACAGGAAAAAGAATGACCAGCGGCTGGATTCTTAAGATTATGAGCGAAAACATTATTCGTTTTCCTGTGTGCAGTCATCCAATTCTAACTTTCTGAAGTAGGCATTCACAAAAATCACAAAACCGCCTAACTACTAGGCGGTCTCCCATGCAAGTACTGACCAGGCCCGACCTTGCTCAGTTTCCCAGATCACAGGAGAGAGGGCACGTTCAGGGTGGTATGGCCTTAGACCGAGGCGGCTGCCACGCACCCCAGGAGCCCCACGTTGCGCCTCCCTTGCGGTCTGACCTGCCGGTCGGGCCTGGGGCTGCAGTTCTCCAGGGGGCGCGCGCTGCACTTTAGCCGCACGACCCGCGACTAGACTCTGGCCGGCCAGAGACTGCAGCTCGGCGGTCAGCGGAGGGCGCCCCCGCTCTGCACACCGCGAGCCCAGGCCACCACCCGTCTGGCACGGCCGGCCGGAGCCTGGCGTGCCTGCGGAACCTGGGGTGGGGGGAGGGGGGGTGGGCAGAGCAGCGAGGACATCTCGGTGCTCCCTCACCCCCTGTCACCCACCATCCCGTTCGCTGCTCAGGGTCAGGTGGCTCCGGACGAGCGGGGCTTCGGCCCGGGTCCGCGGTCCCCGGAGCCTCCTGGGGCTTAGGGGCAGCCCAACCGGGGCCCCAGGCGCCCGTTCTGCCGGCTGCACAAATCCCCTGGAGCGCCTCAGCCCCGTCTTTTCGCCCTACCGAGGCCCGCCCTGCCCCCACGCCACGGGCCCAGCAAAGGACCTTCCTGGGAGAGCAGACGAGTGACAGCCAGGGACACGGACAGGCACTCGCACGCACCCACGCCAGGTGAGACAGAGGCAGAAAGAGTCGAGGGTTCAGAGAGAGACTGGAAGACAGAGTGTGGGCAGGGGGGGCCTCGGGCAGGATGCCGGGCAGCTGCAGGGACCACCCGGCCCTGAGCAGCCAAAGAGATGGGGGCGGGGGGAGGCCACTGAGCAGGGGCGGACCTGGAGAGGCCCATGGTGGGAGGACACCTGAGACCTCCGCGCTGCGCGCACCGCCTCCTCCCCCAAACCCCCTGCACGCATGCCACGCCGGGGCGCTCTGACACTAGCTTCTCTGGAGTTTTGTCACTTGAATTTCTCTCCCTCTGCTCAACTGAGTGATGACAGTGTATTGAACAGCTAGGTCATTTCCAAATAAATTAAGCTTAGTGTTTCACAGGACACCCGGACATGTATGGAGAGACCAGCACGGATGCATGGATACCAACCTTGGTAACTGGACAACCAATGGGAAATTACTGTCTGACTCAGGAGAGAGAAAGAAACCCGAACAGATGGAATGAAATGAACAGAAAAACAAGCTTTGCAACTCACACCCTAATTCAATTACCAGAAAATAAATAACACTATAACCATTTTAGAAAAACTATAGACCACTCCATGACCTTTGGTCGGGTGAGGAGTTCAAACACACAGCAAAAAAAAGCCAGCTTTTCCAAGTCGTGAATATGTTAGTTCACACATTGACTTTTACATTGAAATGTGTAACAAATAAACTTAAAATCATTGACTCACTACATAAGCATGGAAGTATTTTAAACATAAAATATATTCTATAGTATTCAGGAAGCACTTGGCACATCTCTAAGTGTATCAGACCCAAAACTGGAACGTAGTGGAAGAGTCAGGATGGTCTAAAAATGAATCCCTAACTAAAAGGAACACACAGGATTACTGTAGATAAAAAAGGTTAAAGAAGAGAAGCTAGAAATCAGTCAATAACTGTCTTAGGGGTTAGCTTAGAGTGACTAGCCTCTGCGTGACTCTTTAAATGTTTCATGTTTGCAGCTTCCAAATTTTCCATTTTGAGAATAATACTTTCGCCTCCAAACCAGAGTGACTTGGGGACACAAAGGTAGAAGTCGATAATTTTCTTTGCCTATGTCTGAATATTTACAGTCAGAGGTAGAAAAGTAGGAGTCTGTCCCTTGTCTAGATGATGTCAATCCCCAGGTGTGGGATGTCTCCAGCCCTGGTTTAGCCATAAATGTTCCACCAGTAAACAATTCTCTGAGACCAAATGCTCCCTAGCCCTGGAAAATACAATATCCCTTAAAACCAGTAGCTCTTGAGGGTCTTAGACCATTAGTTAACAAATACCGAGATACTGGAACTCGAATCAGCTGTGAGTCCCCCTGCAACACCCCAATCTTGCCCGTTCAAAAACCAGATGGATCTTACCGATTCGTCCAGGATCTAAGAGCTGTTAATGAAGCTGTGGTTCCCATCCACCCCATAGTCCCAAACCCATATACCCTCCTATCCCAAGTCCCAGGAAATGCCAAGTACTTCTCAGTCTTGGACCTTCAAGGTGCTTTCTTTTGCATTCCTCTCCATCCTGAATCCCAAAAACTCTTTGCTTTTGAGTGGCGGGACTTGGAAACAAGAGAGACCATACAACTCTCGACTGGACTCGACTACCCCAAGGGTTTAGGGACAGCCCTCATATCTTCAGGACTTCCTCAGGGAGAGAACTAAGGGAATTAACTTTAACAAACAGTAGTCTAATACAGTATGTGGATGACTTGCTCATAGCTAGGCCAGATTTTACCAGCTCTCAAATGGACACTACTTAAAACGCTAACTTTCCTGTATGAAAAGGGTGATCGAGTATCCCCCAAGTAGGCTCAGATTAGCTTAACCCAAGTAAAATACCTTGGATTTATAATTACGGAGAGAAAAAGAATGCCTGACCCCGAGGGGAGATCCCTCATCTTAAATACCCCGTACCCCCAAACAAAACAACAGCTTAGGGGATTTTTAGGAAGGACCGGGTTTTGCAGGATCTGGGTTCCTAATTATGGCAATCTGGCCAGACCCCTATATGAAAATTTAAGGGGGAAAGAGGAAGAGCCACTCGACTGGCATGAGACCTGCAAGGTGGCCTTTAATGCCCTCAAAGAGTCCATCACTACAGCCTCAGTTTTAGGACTCCCCAACCTGGAGAAGCCTTTTAGACTCTATGTTTCTGGAAGGACAGGAACTGCTCTTGGGGTGTTAGAGCAGATGATGGGGCCCGTATTACTACCTGTGGCTTATCTCTCAAAATAACTAGATGAGGTGGCCAGAGGGTGGCCCACTTGCCTCCGGGCAGTAGCAGTCACCGCTCTTATGGTTAAGGAGGCATCTAAGCTGACCCTGGGTCAGCCCACCACAGTGTATACGTCTCACCGGGTGCAAGCAGTCTTGGAAACGAAAGGGGACAGGTGGATGACAGGGGGAAGGATCACCCAATACCAAGCCCTCCTCCTTGACACTCCAGAAATAAAGTTGAGGGTCTGCCAGACTTTAAATCCAGCAACCTTACTGCCAGATCCCCCTACCTCCCCTCTGGATCACCAATGCATACAAATCACAGATGAGTTATTCTCTTCTCGCCGGGACCTATCAGAGACACCTTTATCTGACCCAGAGGAAAACTGGCACACAGATGGCAGCAGTTTTGTAGAAAGGGAGAGAGGAAAGCAGGATATGCTGTAGTGAGCCTGGAAGAAACTAAGGAAAGTGGGTCTCTTCCCCCAGACACCTCAGCCCAGAAAGCTGAATTTTTGCCCTGACAAGAGCTTTGGAGTTAGGAGAAGGAAAGAGGATTAGTGTGTGTATGGACTCTAAGTATGCTTTCCTCATTCTGCAGAAAGAAAGAGGGATGCTCAGTGCCCGAAGCTCTGCTATTAAACACAAAAAGCTCATTCTCAGGCTCCTGGAGGCAGTCAAACTTCCTGCAAAATTAGCTGTCATCCACTGCAAGAGTCACCAAAAGGGGCAAGAAAAAGAGGCTCAGGGAAATAGGAAAGCTGATCAAGAGGCAGGACGAGCTGCCGGGGAAGCTACCTCTGCCACTGCTATCTGCCCCATTTTCCCCAAGGAAACCCTGACTCCAGATTTTACCCCAGGGGGACATTCCCGATATGCTGAGCGGGGCTGGGAGATTGGGTCACATGGGTGGTTTCAGCCTGATCAGGCCCAAATAATACTCCCTGATTCTCAGGTTTAAAACATTACTAACTCCTTACCTAAGAGCGCCCATTTTGGAAAAGATAATCTAGAAATCTTGCTTAAGCCTATTCTCTCCCATCCCCAGTTAGCTAAGGTTGTTAAACAGGTCACACAAAATTGTGACACCTGTCTAAAAAATAACCCAAAACCAGACCTCCTCTAATTACACCTGTCCATCATCGGGGATCATACCCAGGAGTGGACTGGCAAGTAAAATTTACAACCATGCCCAAGACCCAAGGGTTTTCTTACTTGCTAGTCTTTATTGACACATTCACAGGATGGTTCGAAGCGTTCCCTACTGAGACTGAGAGAGCTACAGAAGCCTGTAAAGCTCTGCTGAAGGAGATAGTGAATAGGTTTGGGCTGCCTCGGTCAATTCAGATTGACAACGGACCATCACTTACAGCCACGATACCCCAGAACCTAGCCGCATTCTTAGGCATAAAATACCAGCTCCGCTCATCCTGGAGGCCTCAAGCTTCAGGAAAGGTAGAGAGAGCCAACCAGACTCTTAAAAGGGCTCTGGCTAAGCTATGTCAGAAACACATAATAAGTGGACACATATGCTGCCCATAGCCCACATGAGGCTACGGACATCCCCCAAACGGCCACTATTGTTAAGTCCTTATGAAATGATGTATGGACGACCATTCTTAACTTCTGATTTGTTTCTTGACGAGGATGCCAATACACTCTTAAAACATATAGTTGACCTGGGAAGGTTTCAGCAAGATCTCCAACGGTATGGAGAACAAACCACAGGAAGACTTGTAAAATCCCCAGGTAAAGCCAGGGGATCAAGTATCAGTAAAGACCTGGCAAGAAAAAGGGAGTCCAAACCAGCTGTCCGAGAAATGGACAGGGCCATATCAGGTTGTTCTAGTGACTTCAACTGCTGTAAAAGTGAAGGGTCTATCTGCCTGGGTCCACAATTCTAGAATAAAACCCTATGGCCTACAGGAGGGGGAGACAGAAACTGAGACTCCAAAACCAGAGGACAGCTATTCCTGTGAACCTCTTGAAGATCTCAGGCTGTTGTTCAAGCAGAACCCCATCAATCCTGCCTCAGATAAGTAAAATGCATCATATGATGTTCTTCCTCTTTCTAATCATATCTCCCTGTATGGATATTGATCTCTCCCTAAACGAGGCATGTTCACTTGCAAACCACACTGCTTCTCAACACAACCTAAGCAGCCCGGGCTGCATCTGCATTAATGACAAAGGTTGGGGGTATGTCCAACCCATCCCAGGGTATCACTATCAAAGGCCCACCCTTCCAGCCGAGCTATGGGCTGTTACTCAGCGCTCCCATGTGGTCGTAATATGGCCTTTTGGGGAAAGGGGGAAAAACAACTTCATGTCTTGGTACCAGCAACAACTGTCTCTATTTACCCCCTGGATGACATCTGCAATCCCACCTGAGCCCTTATTTTCTATCATGACTAACATCCCCCAAGTGACCTTCCCTATCTCTCTAAGAAGCCACTCCCTAACAGGGGTGTCAGTGAGAAATCTAGACGACTCACAATGTGGGGTGACCGTCACTGTTGAAACTGATGGGAAAAACCAGGACAGGCCCTGCAGCTGGGAGACCAGCCGACGCCACCCCCTGCCATCACGCGCCTGGTCCGACCCGGGGCGCTTCCCTGACCCCGAGCGGCCTGGCAAGCCTGCGGGATCTCTGGCGGGGGTTGGGGAGGGGTTGCCTTGAGCGGGGAGGACGTCTCGGTGGCCCCCCACCCCCCGCCCACCACCATCCCGTTCGCTGCTCAGGGTCACGTGGCTCCGGACGAGCGGGGCGTCGGCCCGGGGCTGTGGTCCCCGGAGCCTCCTGCGGGCTGAGGGGCAGCCCAGCCGGGGCCCCAGGCGCCCATCCTGCCGGCTGTGCAAACCCCCTGGAGTGCCTCAGCCCCGCCGTGTCCCCAAACCGAGGCCCGCCCTGCCCCCACGCCACGGGCCCAGCACAGGACCTTCCTGAGAGAGCGGACGATCGACAGCCAGGCACAAGGACAGGCACTCGCACGCACCCACGCCAGGTGAGACAGAGGCAGAAAGAGTCGAGGGTTCAGATAGAGACCGGAAGACAGCGTGTGGGCAGGGGGGGCTTCGGGCAGGATGCCGGGCAGCTTCAGAGACCACCCGGTCCTGAGCAGCAAACGCGATGGGGGCGGGGGGAGGCTGCCGAGCAGAGGCAGGCCTGCAGAGGCCCAGGTTGGGAGGGCACCTGAGATATCCGCGGTCCGCGCCCCTCCCAACCCAACCCCCTGAACGCACGCCCCTCTCCGACAAAAGCTTCTCCGGAGTTTGATCACCTGAATTTCTATCCTTGTGCTCAAATGAGTGATGACAGTATATTGCACAGCTAGGTCATTTCCAAATAAATTAAGCTTACTGTTTCACAGGACACCCGGACATGAATGCAGAGACCAGCACGGATGCATGGACACCAACCTTGGTAACTGGACAACCAATGGGAAATTACTGTCTGACTCAGGAGAGAGAAAGAAACCCGAACAGATGGAAAAATTGAACAGAAACACAAACTTTGCAACTCACACCCCAATTCAATTACCGAAAAAAACAACAACACTATAACCATTTTAGAAAAACAATAGACCTCTCCGTGACCTTTGGTTCGGTGAGGAATTCTTACACACAACAAAAAAAGCCACCTTTTCCAAATCGAGAATATCTTAGTTCACACATTGATTTTACAATGAAATGTGTAACAAATAAACTTAAAATCATTGACTCACTTCATACGCATGGAAGTATTTTAAACATAAAATATGTTCTATAGTATTCAGGAAGCACTTGGCACATCTGTAAGTGTATCAGACCCCAAACTGGAACTTAGTGGAAGAGTCAGGATAGTCTAAAAATGAATCCCTAACTAAAAGGAATACACAGGATTACGTAGATCAAAAAGGTTAAAGAAGAGAAACTAGAAATCAGTCAATAAATGTTTTAGGGGTTAGCCTAGAGTGACTAGCCTCTGCGTTACTTTTTAAATTTTTCATGTTTGCATCTTCCAAATTTTCCATGCTGAGAATAATACTTTCATATCAGTTTCGAGATCAGTCTCACACTAAAGACAGTAAGAGTGAAATAAGAAATAAGAAATGCTTGGGGCGGGGGGGGGGGGGGAAGAAATGCTTGAACTAAAGGTGGTACTGATGAAATTATTTGCAGGGCAGCCAAGGAGTCAGAGATGTAGAGAACAGACTTATGGACACGGGCAGGGGGGAGGAAGGAGAGGGTGAGATGAATGCAGAGGAACATGGAAACATAGTACCATACGTTAAAAGAGATGCCAATGCAATTTGCTGTATGACTCAGGGGACTCAAACAGGGGCTCTGCAACAAGCTAGAGGGGTGGAATGGGGAGGAGGAGACGGGAGAGAGGTTCAGGAGGGAGGAGACATATGTACACCTGTGGCTCATTCACGTTGATGTTTGGCCACAAAATTCTGTAAAGCAACTATCCTTCAATTGAAAGAAAAAGTCATGTTTGGACTTACCAAACAAGGTCTTATGTACTTCTAGCATGGCCTTCTGTTTCGTGCTGCCATCCTTAATTCATTCTTCCATATCATTAAACAGACTAGTCAAGTTTTTGCCAAAAACATCTTGAGCTCCTGCATCATGCTGATCAACTGCCTTCTCGATCCAGTATAGAATGGAGACCAAAGAAACCTTTTGTCGTTTCTTCAAGTGATTGAAGCCACTCTATGTGATTTTTAAAAATAAATGTGGATAAGACGGATATGACCAAAGCAATCTAATGACAATATCTGTGCTTCATTAAAGACTTCTGCAGAGAACTAGTAAATTTTTTGTATAGTATCAGAAGAATTTTTAAAATCCACACCAACATTTCTTTCGCATCCGCTAACCATCTAGACAAGGAAAACTGATTTTACCAATCAATGTCCCTATTTCTCCTCCCTCACTGATTTTTACCCAATATGTGTTACTCAGGCAGGAGACCCTGGTTCAATTCCTGGGTCAGGAAGATCCGCTTTAGAAGGTATAGGCTACCCACTCCAGTAATAGTGGGCTTCCATTGTGGCTCAGTTGGTAAAGAATCATTCCTCTGTACCAAGAGTAGCTCAACTCCTTTCAAAGCAAATACAGGACGGTAGTAACTATGCAGGACAAAGCTGATTCTGTACATTTATACTACTCGCTCATGAGCTTGACAGAGGTTCTAGATCTGTTACCACATTTTTTTTTTAAGTGATATCCGCATGTGCAGGTGAAAGTGGCTCAGTTCGTGCCTGACTCTTTGCGGCCCCAAGGACTACACAGTCCATGGAATTCTCTAGGCCAGAATACCGGAGTGGGTAGCCTATCCCTTCTCCAGGGGATCTTCCCGACCCAGGACTCAAAGCGGGGTCTCCTGCATTGCAGGCAGATTCTTTAGCAACTGAGCTAGTAGGGCTTCCCTGGTGGCTCAGTTGCTAAAGAATATCTGCATAAATGTCTATCAATTTGGAATTAGCAATCTGTCTCTGAGCAGGGCCGGTCATAAGCAGCTTCTGTGAGAAAACAGAAGCATGTCTGCCTGACTTGCTTCTCTGGGGAGCTTTCACTGTTCTTGCGCTAGTGCACATGGCAAGTTTCTAAGTGAGAAAGTAATGGATATTATCACAGCTTGCCACTGAGGTACTTAATGGCAGAGGCAATCCCAGCTCTGCCAAGCAGTAGACATCATGAAATCAGCGATTGTCATTGTAGCCAAGTTCCGTGAATTTGTGGTGTAATTTGCTGTGTTTTTCAAGAAGATGCCTTCGCCCTGCCAGTAGACATATTTCCATAACACACAGCCACGCACTCAATCGATGTGCATCCTCCAGTAAAGCCCAGCCCCGATGGCTTAGAGTAGCCTCTCTGCCCATTGTCATAAGCCAGTCTAATTTTGTGTGAGACCGTGAAAACTCAGTGTCTTTATTACGCTTGTGCTTCTGACGGGAGGTCTGAGAAGGCACTTCTGAAGGTTTATTCCTACCAGTCGTTGTCATATTTATCGAGTCTTTATTTTATATTTTTTCTTATTTTTTACTTCTACCAGTTTCTTGCTACCAACCCGTCTAACTCCAACCTCGTGCACACACGGTCAGTCATGGAATCCCGTGGACTTCAGCCCGCCAGACTCCTCTGCCCATGGATTTTTCCAGGCAAGAATACTGGAGTAGGCTGCCATTTCCTTCTCCATGTATGGAGTCTTTAAAGATTCCATCACTGAGGTGTTGCTTCTCTACTTGTACATGCCCATCCTCCCTAAGTGCAGTAGAAGTCATCCCCACTTCGCAACATGTCTGTCTTCCGTCCTCTGGAGTATATATTGCTTGAGCTCACCACAGCGTCAGGATATTCTAGAAACCCTTCTGATTGCAGTCTCTTCGGGAGGTTACAAGTGCTTCAAACCTCAGAATTTTACAAAGCACTTTCTACGACCTCAGCTGAAAGGGAAGTCAACACTCAGTGACAGTCACAGGCTTCCATGGCCTGGACTTGATTATGGGCTGTGCTTTCATAATCATCGTGTTTCCGATACCAACTAAGATGTCACTGAGAAATTTTTTTCTTTCTCATCATTGTATCTTTCATGTTTATTTAGATATATTATGGGTTTTCCTATATATCTTCCCTTAGGGATGAGGGTCTGAAGTCAGTAGAACTTACTACAACTGATTTCCACTTAGCTGTGTTAGGAGAGGAAAAAGAATGACCAGCTGCTGGATTCTTAAGATTATGTATGAAAATATGATTCGTTTTACTGTGTGAAGTCATCCGATTCTAACTTTATGAAGTAGGCATTCAGAAAAATCAAAAAAAATCGCCTAACTACTATGCGGTCTCCCATCCAAGTACTGACCAGGCCCGACCCTACTCAGTTTCCCAGATCACAGGAGAGAGGGCACGTTCAGGGTGGTATGGTCTTAGAACGAGGCGGCTGCGAGGCGCCCCAGGAGCCCCGCGTTGCGCCTCCCTTGCGGTCTGACCTGCCGGTCAGGCCTGGGGCTGCAGTTCTCCAGCGGGCGCGCGCTGCACTTGAGCCGCACGACCCGTGACTGGACTCCGGCCGGCCAGCGCCTGCAGCTCGGCGGCCAGCGGAGGGCGCCCCCGCTCCGCACACCGCGAGCCCAGGCCAGCACCCGTCTGACACGGCCGTCCGGGGCCTGGCGTGCCTGCGGAACCTGGGGTGGGGGGAGGGGGGGTGGGCAGAGCAGCGAGGACATCTCGGTGCCCCCTCACCCACTGTCACCCACCATCCCGTTCGCTGCTCAGGGTCAGGTGGCTAAGGATGAGCGGGGCTTCGGCCCGGGGCCGCGGTCCCCGGAGCCTCCTGGGGCTGAGGGGCAGCCCAGCCGGGGCCCCAGGCGCCCGTCCTGCCGGCTGCGCAAACCCCCTAGAGCGCCTCAGCCCCGTCTTTTCGCCCTACCGAGGCCCGCCCTGCGCCCACGCCGCGGGCCCAGCACAGGACCTTCCTGGGAGAGCAGACGAGCAACAGCCAGGCACACGGACAGGCACTCGCTCGCACCCACGCCAGGTGAGACAGAGGACTCTCGGTGCCCCCACACCCCCCGCCCCCCACCATCCCGTTCGCTGCTCAGAGTCACGTGGCTCCGGACGAGCGGGGCGTCGGCCCGGGGCCGCGGTCCCCGGAGCCTCCTGCGGGTTTAGGGGCAGCCCAGCCGGGGCCCCAGGCGCCCATCCTGACGGCTGTGCAAACCCCCTGGAGTGCCTCAGCCCCGCCCTGTCCCCAAACCGAGGCCCGCCCTGCCCCCACACCACGGGCCCACCACAGGACGTTCCTGAGAGCGGACGAGCGACAGCCAGCCACACGGACAGGCACTCGCACGCACCCACGCCAGGTGAGACAGAGGCAGAAAGAGTCGAGGGTTCAGAGAGAGACTGGAAGACAGCGTGTGGGCAGGGGGGGCCTCGGGCTGGATGCCGGGCAGGTGCAGAGACCACCCGGCCCTGAGCAGCCAAAGCGATGGGGGCGGGGGGAGGCCACTGAGCAGCGGTGAGCCTGGAGAGGCCCAGGGTGGGAGGACACCTGAGATCTCCGCGCTCCGCTCCCCGCCCCCCTCCCCCCAACCCCCTGCACGCATGCCACGCCGGGGCGCTCTGACACTAGCTTCTCTGGAGTTTTGTCACTTGAATTTCTCTCCCTCTGCTCAACTGAGTGATGACAGTGTATTGAACAGCTAGGTCATTTCCAAATAAATTAAGCTTAGTGTTTCACAGGACACCCGGACATGTATGGAGAGACCAGCACGGATGCATGGACACCAACCTTGGTAACTGGACAACCAATGGGAAATTACTGTCTGACTCAGGAGAGAGAAAGAAACCCGAACAGATGGAAAAAATGAAGAGAAACACAAACTTTGCAACTCACACCCAATTCAATTACCGAAAAAAACAACAACACTATAAACATTTTAGAAAACAATAGACCTCTCCATGACCTTTGGTCCAGTGAGGAGTTCTTACACACAACAAAAAAAGCCACCTTTTCCAAATCGAGAATATGTTAGTTCACACATTGACTTTAACATTGAAATGTGTAACAAATAAACTTAAAATCATTGACTCACTACATAAGCATGGAAGTATTTTAAACATAAAATATGTTCTATAGTATTCAGGAAGCACTTGGCACATCTGTAAGTGTATCAGACCCCAAACTGGAACTTAATGGAAGAGTCAGGATAGTCTAAAAATGAATCCCTAACTAAAAGGAATACACAGGATTACGTAGATCAAAAAGGTTAAAGAAGAGAAACTAGAAATCAGTCAATAAATGTTTTAGTGTTTAGCCTAGAGTGACTAGCCTCTGCGTTACTTTTTAAAATTTTCATGTTTGCATCTTCCAAATTTTCCATGCTGAGAATAATACTTTCATATCAGTTTCGAGATCAGTCTCACACTAAAGACAGTAAGAGTGGAATAAGAAATAAGAAATGCTTGGGGGGGGGAAGAAATGCTTGAACTAAAGGTGGTACTGATGAAACTATTTACAGGGCAGCCAAGGAGTCACAGATGTAGAGAACAGACTTATGGACACTGGCAGGTGTGAGGAAGAAGAGGGTGAGATGAATGCAGAGGAACATGGAAACATACTACCATACGTTAAAAGAGATGCCAATGCAATTTGCTGTATGACTCAGGGGACTCAAACAGGGGCTCTGCAACAAGCTAGAGGGGTGGAACGGAGAGGAGGAGATGGGAGAGAGGTTCAGGATGGAGGAGACATATGTACACCTGTGGCTCATTTACGTTGATGTTTGGCAACAAAATTCTGTAAAGCAACTATCCTTCAATTGAAAGAAAAAGTCATGTTTGGACTTACCAAACAAGGTCTTGTGTACTTCTAGCATGGCCTTCTGTTTCGTGCTGCCATCCTTAATTCATTCTTCCATATCATTAAACAGACTACTCAAGTTTTTGCCAAAAACATCTTGAGCTCCTGCATCATGCTGATCAACTGCCTTCTCTCGATCCAGTATAGAATGGAGACCAAAGAAACCTTTTGTCGTTTCTTCAAGTGATTGAAGCCACTCTATGTGATTTAAAAAAATAAATGTGGATAAGACGGATATGACCAAAGCAATCTAATGACAATATCTGTGCTTCATTAAAGATCTGCAGAGAACTAGTAAATTTTTTGTTTCGTATCAGAAGAATTTTTTAAATCCACACCAACATTTCTTTCGCGTCCGCTAGCCATCTAGACAAGGAAAACTGATTTTACCAATCAATGTCCCTAGTTCTGCCCCCTCACCGTTTTTTACCCAATATGTGTTACTCAGGCAGGAGACCCTGGTTCAATTCCTGGGTCAGGAAGATCTGCTGGAGAAGGGATAGGCTACCCACTCCAGGATTAGTGGGCTTCCCTTGTGGCTCAGTTGGTAAAGAATCATTCCTCTGTACCAAGAGTAGCTCAACTCCTCTCAAAGCAAATACAGGATGGTAGTAACTATGCAGGACAAAGCTGATTCTGTATATTTATAGTACTCACTCATGAGCTTGACAGAGGTCCTAGATCTGTTACCACATTTTTTTTTAAGTGATATCTGCATGTGCATGTGAAAGTGGCTCAGTTCGTGCCTGACTCTTTGCAGCCCCAAGGACTATACAGTCCATGGAATTCTCTAGGCCAGAATACTGGAGTGGGTAGCCTATCCTTTCTCCAGCGGATCTTCCCGACCCAGGACTCAAAGCGGGGTCTCCTGCGTTGCAGGCAGATTCTTTAGCAACTGAGCTAGTAGGGCTTCACTGGTGGCTCAGTTGCTAAAGAATATCTGCATAACTTTCTATCGATTTGGAATTAGCAATCTGTCTGTGAGCAGGGCCGGTCATAAGCAGCTTCTGTGAGAAAACAGAAGCATGTCTGCCTGACTTGCTTCTCTGGGGAGCTTTCACTGTTCTTGCGCTAGTGCACATGGCAAGTTTCTAAGTGAGAAAGTAATGGCTACTATCACAGCTGGCCACTGAGGTACTTAATGGCAGAGGCAATCCCAGCTCTGCCAAGCAGTAGACATCACGAAATCAGCTATTGTCATTGTAGCCAAGTTCCGTGAATTTGTGGTGTTATTTGCTGTGTTCTTCAAGAAGATGCCTTCGCCCTGCCAGTAAGACATATTTCCATAACACACAGCCATGCACTCAATCAATGTGCATCCTCCAGTAAATCCCAGCCCCGATATCTTAGAGGAGCCTCTCTGCCCATTGTCATAAACCAATCTAATTTTGTGTGAGACCGTGAAAACTCAGTGTCTTTATTACGCTTGTGCTTCTGACGGGAGGTCTGAGAAGGCACTTCTGAAGGTTTATTCCTACCAGTCGTTGTCATATTTATCGAGTCTTTATTTTATATTTTTTTCTTATTTTTTACTTCTACCAGTTTCTTGCTACCAGCCCGTCACCCTCCACCCTCGTGCACACACGGTCAGTCATGGAATCCCGTGGACTTCAGCCCGCCAGACTCCTCTGCCCATGGAGTTTTCCAGGCAAGAATACTGGAGTGGGTTGCCATTTCCTTCTCCATGTATGGAGTCTTTAAAGATTCCATCACTGAGGTGTTGCTTCTCCACTTGTACATGCACTTCCTCCCTAAGTGCAGTAGAAGTCATCCCCACTTCCCAACATGTCTGTCTTCCGACCTCTGGAGTATGTATTGCTTGAGCTCACCACAGCGTCAGGATATTCTAGAAACCCTTCTGATTGCAGTCTCTTTGAGAGGTTACAAGTGCTTCAAACCTCAGAATTTTACAAAGCACTTTTTACGACCTCAGCTGAAAGGGAAGTCAACACTTAGTGACAGTCACAGGCTTCCATGGCCTGGACTTGATTATGGGCTGTGCTTTCATAATCATCGTGTTTCCGATACCAACTAAGATGTCACTGAGAAATTTTTTTCTTTCTCATCATTGTATCTTTCATGTTTATTTAGATATATTATGGGTTTTCCTATATATCTTCCCTTAGGGATGAGGGTCTGAAGTCAGTAGAACTTACTACAACTGATTTCCACTTAGCTGTGTTAGGAGAGGAAAAAGAAAGACCAGCTGCTGGATTCTTAAGATTATGTATGAAAATATGATTCGTTTTACTGTGTGAAGTCATCCGATTCTAACTTTCTGAAGTAGGCATTCAGAAAAATCAAAAAAAATCGCCTAACTACTAGGCGGTCTCCCATCCAAGTACGGACCAGGCCCGACCCTGCTCAGTTTCCCAGATCAGAGGAGAGAGGGCACGTTCAGGGTGGTATGGCCTTAGACCGAGGTGGCTGCCAGGCGCTGCAGGAGCCCCGCGTTGCGCCTCCCTTGCGGTCTGACCTGCCGGTCGGGCCTGGGGCTGCAGATCTCGAGCGGGCTCGCGCTGCACTTGAGCCGCACGATCCGCGATTGGACTCCGGCCGGCCAGAGCCTGCAGCTCGGCGGCCAGCGGAGGGTGCCCCCGCACCGCACACCACGAGCCCAGGCCAGCAGCAGTCTGGCCCGGCCGGCCGGGGCCTGGCATGCCTGCGGAACCTGGGGTGGGGGGAGGGGGGGTGGGTAGAGCAGCGAGGACATCTCGGTGCCCCCTCACCCCCTGTCACCCACCATCCCGTTCGCTGCTCAGGGTCACGTGGCTCCGGAAGAGCGGGGCGTCGGCCCGGGGCCGCGGTCCCCGGAGCCACCTGTGGGCTTAGGGGCAGCCCAGCCGGGGCCCCAGGCTCCCATCCTGCCGGCTGTGCAAACCCCCTGGAGTGCCTCAGCCCCTCCCTTTCCCCAAACCGAGGCCCGCCCTGCCCCCACACCACGGGCACAGCACAGGACCTTCCTGAGAGAGCGGACGAGCGACAGCCAGGCACACGGACAGGCACTCGCACGCACCCACGCCAGGTGAGACAGAGGCAGAAAGAGTCGAGGGTTCAGAGAGAGACTGGAAGACAGCGTGTGGGCAGGGGGGGCCTCGGGCAGGATGCCGGGCAGCTGCAGAGACCACCCGGCCCTGAGCAGCCAAAGCGATGGGGGCGGGGGGAGGCCACTCAGCAGCGGCGAGCCTGGAGAGCCCCAGGGTGGGAGGACACCTGAGATCTCCGCGCTCCGCTCCCCGCCCCCCTCCCCCCAACCCCCTGCACGCATGCCACGCCGGGGCGCTCTGACACTAGATTCTCTGGAGTTTTGTCACTTGAATTTCTCTCCCTCTGCTCAACTGAGTGATGACAGTGTATTGAACAGCTAGGTCATTTCAAAATAAATTAAGCTTAGTGTTTCAGAGGACACCCGGACATGTATGGAGAGACCAGCACGGATGCATGGACACCAACCTTGGTAACTGGACAACCAATGGGAAATTACTGTCTGACTCAGGAGAGAGAAAGAAACCCGAACAGATGGAATGAAATGAACAGAAGCACAAGATTTGCAACTCACACCCTAATTCAATTACCAGAAAATAAACAACACTATAACCATTTTAGAAAAATAATAGACCTCTCCATGACCTTTGTGCGGGTGAGGAGATCAAACACACAGCAAAAAAAAGCCAACTTTTCCAAGTCGTGAATATGTTAGTTCACACATTGACTTTAACATTGAAATGTGTAACAAATAAACTTAAAATCATTGACTCTCTACATAAGCATGGAAGTATTTTAAACATAAAATATGTTCTATAGTATTCATGAAGCACTTGGCACATCTGTAAGTGAATCAGGCCCAAAACTGGAACGTAGTGGAAGACTCAGGATAGTCAAAAATGAATCCCTAACTAAAAGGAAAACACAGGATTACTGTAGATAAAAAAGTTTAAAGAAGAAAAGATAGAAATCAGTCAATAAATGTCTTAGGGGTTAGCTTAGAGTGACTAGCCTCTGTGTGACTATTTAAATTTTTCATGTTAACAGCTTCCAAATTTTCCATGGTGAGGATAATACTTTCGCCTCTAAACCAGAGTGACTTGGGGACACAAAGGTAGAAGTCGATAATTTTCTTTGCCTATGTCTGAATATTTACAGTCAGAGGTAGAAAAGGAGGAGTCTGTCCCTTGTCTAGATGAGGTCAATCCCCAGGTGTGGGATGTCTCCAGCCCTGGTTTAGCCATAAATGTTCCACCAGTAAAGATTTCTCAGAGACCAAATGCTCCCTAGCCCTGGAAAAGACAATATCCCTTAAAACCAGTAGCTCTTGAAGGTCTTAGACCATTAGTTAAGAAATACCGAGATACTGGAACTCGAATCAGCTGTGAGTCCCCCTGCAACACCCCAATCTTGCCCGTTCAAAAACCAGATGGATCTTACCGATTCGTCCAGGATCTAAGAGATGTTAATGAAGGTGTGGTTCCCATCCACCCCATAGTCCCAAACCCATATACCCTCCTATCCCAAGTCCCAGGAGATGCCAAGTACTTCTCAGTCTTGGACCTTCAAGATACTTTCTTTTGCATTCCTCTCCATCCTGAATCCCAAAAACTCTTTGCTTTTGAGTGGCGGGACTTGAAAACAAGCGAGACCATACAACTCTCGACTGGACTCGACTACCCCAAGGGTTTAGGGACAGCCCTCATATCTTCGGGACTTCCTCGGGGAGAGAACTAAGGGAATTAACTTTAACAAACAGTAGTCTAATACAGTATGTGGATGACTTGCTCATAGCTAGGCCAGATTTTACCAGCTCTCAAATGGACACTATTTAAAACGCTAACATTCCTGTATGAAAAGGGTTATCGAGTATCCCCCAAGTAGGCTCAGATTAGCTTAACCCAAGTAAAATACCTTGGATTTATAATTACGGAGAGAAAAAGTATACCTGACCCCGAGGGGAGATCCCTCATCTTAAATATCCCGTACCCCCAAACAAAACAACAGCTTAGGGGATTTTTAGGAAGGACCGGGTTTTGCAGGATCTGGATTCCTAATTATGGCAATCTGGCCAGACCCCTATATGAAAATTTAAGGGGGAAAGAGGAAGAGCCACTCGACTGGCATGAGACCTGCAAGGTGTCCTTTAATGCCCTAAAAGAGTCCATCACAACAGCCCCAGCTTTAGGCCTCCCCAACCTGGAGAAGCCTTTTAGACTCTATGTTTCTGAAGGACAGGAACTGCTCTTGGGGTGTTAGAGCAGATGATGGGGCCCGTATTACAACCTGTGGCTTACCTCTCAAAATAACTAGATGAGGTGGCCAGAGGGTGGCCCACTTGCCTCCGGGCAGTAGCAGCCACCGCTCTTATGGTTAAGGAGGCATCTAAGCTGACCCTGGGTCAGCCCACCACAGTGTATACGCCACCCCGGGTGCAAGCAGTCTTGGAAACGAAAGGGGACAGGTGGATGACAGGGGGAAGGATCACCCAATACCAAGCCCTCCTCCTTGACACTCCAGAAATAAAGTTGAGGGTCTGCCAGACTTTAAATCCAGCAACCTTACTGCCAGATCCCCCTACCTCCCCTCTGGATCACCAATGCATACAAATCACAGACGAGTTATACTCTTCTCGCTGGGACCTATCAGAGACACCTTTATCTGACCCAGAGGAAAACTGGCACACAGATGGCAGCAGTTTTGTAGAAAAGGGAGAGAGGAAAGCAGAATATGCTGTAGTGAGCCTGGAAGAAACTAAGGAAAGTGGGTCTCTTTCCCCAGACACCTCAGCACAGAAAGCTGAACTTTGTGACCTGACAAGAGCTTTGGAGTTAGGAGAAGGAAAGAGGATTAATGTGTGTATGGACTCTAAGTATGCTTTCCTCATTCTGCATGCCCGTGCAGCAATTTGGAAAGAAAGAGGGATGCTCAGTGCCCGAAGTTCTGATATTAAACACAAAGAGCTCATTCTCAGGCTCCTGGAGGCAGTCAAACTTCCTGCAAAATTAGCTGTCATCCACTGCAAGAGTCACCAAAAGGGGCAAGAAAAAGAGGCTCAGGGAATAGGAAAGCTGATCAAGAGGCAGGACGAGCTGCCGGGAAGCTACCTCTGCCACTGCTATCTGCCCCCTTTTCTCTAAGGAATCCCTGACTCCAGATTTTACCCCAGGGGGACATTCCCGATATGCTGAGCGGGGCTGGGAGATTGGGTCACATGGGTGGTTTCAGCCTGATCAATCCCAAATAATACTCCCTGATTCTCAGGTTTAAAACATTACTAACTCCTTACATAAGAGCGCCCATTTTGGAAAAGATAATCTAGAAATCTTGCTTAAGCCTATTCTCTCCCATCCCCAGTTAGCTAAGGTTGTTAAAGAGGACACACAAAATTGTGACACCTGTCTAAAAAATAACCCAAAAACCAGACCTCCTCTAATTACACCTGTCCAACTTCGGGGAACATACCCAGGAGTGGACTGGCAAGTAGAATTTACAGCCATGCCCAAGACCCAAGGGTTTTCTTACTTGCTAGTCTTTATTGACACATTCACAGGATGGATCGAAGCGTTCCCTACTGAGACTGAGAGAGCTACAGAAGTCTGTAAAGCTCTGCTGAAGGAGATAGTGCCTAGGTTTGGGCTGCCTCAGTCACTTCAGAGTGACAACGGGCCCTCACTTACAGCCACGATACCCCAGAACCTAGCCACATGCTTAGGCATAAAATACTGGCTCCCCTCTTCCTGTAGGCCTAAAGCTTCAGGAAAGGTAGAGAGAGCCAACCAGACTCTTAAAAGGGCTCTGGCTAAGGTATGTCAGAAACACATAATAAGTGGACACATATGCTGCCCATAGCCCTCATGAGGATACGGACATCCCCCAAACGGCCACTGTTGTTAAGTTCTTATGAAATGATGTATGGACGACCATTCTGAACTTCTGATTTGTTTCTTGACGAGGATGCCAATACACTCTCAAAACATATAATTGACCTGGGAAGGTTTCAGCAAGAACTCCAATGGTATGGAGAACAAACCACAGGAAGACTTGAAAAATCCCCAGGTAAAGCCAGGGGATCAACTATCAGTAAAGACCTGGCAAGAAAAAGGGAGTCCAAACCAGCTGTCCGAGAAATGGACAGGGCCATATCAGGTTGTTCTAGTGACTTCAACTGCTGTAAAAGTGAAGGGTCTATCTGCCTGGGTCCACAATTCTAGAATAAAACCCTATGGCCTACAGGAGGGGGAGAGAGAAACTGAGACTCCAAAGCCAGAGGACAGCTATTCCTGTGAACCTGTTGAAGATCTCAGGCTCTTGTTCAAGCAGAACCCCATCAATCCTGCCTCAGATAAGTAAAATGCATCATATGATGTTCTTCCTCTTTCTAATCATATCTCCCTGTATGGCTATTGATCTCTCCCTAAACGAGGCATGTTCACTTGCAAACCACACTGCTTCTCAACTCAACCTAAGCAGCCCGGGCTGCATCTGCATTAATGACAAAGGTTGGGGGTATGTCCAACCCATCCCAGGGTATCACTATCAAAGGCCCACCCTTCCAGCCGAGCTATGGGCTGTTAGTCAGCGCCCCCATGTGGTCGTAATATGGCCTTTTGGGGAAAGGGGGAAAAAAAACTTCATGTCTTGGTACCAGCAACAACTGTCTCTATTTACCCCCTGGATGACATCTGCAATCCCACCTGAGCCCTTATTTTCTCTCATGACTGACATTCCCCAAGTGACCTTCCCTATCTCTCTAAAAAGCCACTCCCTAACAGGGGTGTCAGTGAGAAATCTAGACGACTCACAATGTGGGGTGACCGTCACTGTTGAAACTGATGGGAAAAACCGGGACAGGCCCTGCAGCTGGGAGACCAGCCGACGCCACCCCCGGCCAGCACGCGCCTGGCCCGGCCCGGGGCGCTTCCCGGACCCCGAGCGGCCTGGCGAGGCTGCGGGAGTTCTGACGGGGGTTGGGGAGGGGGGTGGCTTGAGCGGGGAGGACGTCTCGGTGCCCCCCCACCCCCCGCCCCCCACCATCTCCTTCGCTGCTCAGGGGCAGGTGGCTCCGGACGAGCGTGGTGTCGGCCCAGGGCCGTGGTCCCCGGAGCCTCCTGCGGGCTTAGGGGCAGCCCAGCCGGGGCCCCAGGCGCCCATCCTACTGGCTGTGCAAACCCCCTGGAGTGCCTCAGGCCCGCCCTGTCCCCAAACCTAGGCCCGCCCTGCCCTCACGCCACGGGCCCAGCACAGGACGTTCCTGAGAGCGGACGAGCGACAGCCAACCACACGGAAAGGCACTCGCACGCACCCACGCCAGGTGAGACAGAGGCAGAAAGAGTCGAGGGTTCAGAGAGAGACTGGAAGACAGCGTGTGGGCAGGGGGGGGCCTCGGGCAGGATGCCGTGCAGCTGCAGAGACCACCCGGCCCTGAGCAGCCAAAGCGATGGGGGCGGTGGGAGGCCATTGAGCAGCGGCGGGCCTGGAGAGGCCCAGGGTGGGAGGACACCTGAGATCTCCGCGCTCCGCACGCCGCCCCCCCTCCCCCCAACCCCCTGCACGCATGCCACGCCGGGGCGCTCTGACACTAGCTTCTCTGGAGTTTTGTCACTTGAATTTCTCTCCCTCTGCTCAACTGAGTGATGACAGTGTATTGAACAGCTAGGTCATTTCCAAATAAATTAAGCTTAGTGTTTCACAGGACACCCGGACATGTATGGAGAGACCAGCACGGATGCATGGACAACCTTGGTAACTGGACAACCAATGCGAAATTACTGTCTGACTCAGGAGAGAGAAAGAAACCCGAACAGATGGAATGAAATGAACAGAAACACAGGCTTTGCAACTCACACCCTAATTCAATTACCAGAAAATAAACAACACTATAACCATTTTAGAAAAACTATAGACCTCTCCATGACCTTTGGTCGGGTGAGGAGTTCAAACACACAGCAAAAAAAAGCCAACTTTTCCAAGTCGTGAATATGTTAGTTCACACATTGATTTTTACATTGAAATGTGTAACAAATAAACTTAAAATCATTGACTCACTACATAAGCATGGAAGTATTTTAAACATAAAATATATTCTATAGTATTCAGGAAGCAATTGGCACAACTGTAAGTGTATCAGACCCAAAACTGGAACGTAGTGGAAGAGTCAGGATAGTCTAAAAATGAATCCCTAACTAAAAGGAACACACAGGATTACTGTAGATAAAAAAGGTTAAAGAAGAGAAGCTAGAAATCAGTCAATAAATGTCTTAGGGGTTAGCTTAGAGTGACTAGCCTCTGCGTGACTCTTTAAATTTTTCATGTTTGCAGCTTCCAAATTTTCCATGGTGAGAATAATACTTTCGCCTCCAAACCAGAGTGACTTGGGGACACAAAGGTAGAAGTCGATAATTTTCTTTGCCTATGTCTGAATATTTACAGTCAGAGGTAGAAAAGGAGGAGTCTGTCCCTTGTCTAGATGATGTCAATCCCCAGGTGTGGGATGTCTCCAGCCCTGGTTTAGCCATAAATGTTCCACCAGTAAAGATTTCTCTGAGACCAAATGCTCCCTAGCCCTGGAAAAGACAATATCCCTTAAAACCAGAAACTCTTGAGGGTCTTAGACCATTAGTTAACAAATACCGAGATACTGGAACTCGCATCAGCTGTGAGTCCCCCTGCAACACCCCAATCTTGCCCGTTCAAAAACCAGATGGATCTTACCGATTCGTCCAGGATCTAAGAGCTGTTAATGAAGCTGTGGTTCCCATCCCCCCATAGTCCCAAACCCATATACCCCCCTATCTCAAGTCCCAGGAAATGCTAAGTACTTCTCAGTCTTGGACCTTCAAGGTGCTTTCTTTTGCATTCCGCTCCATCCTGAATCCCAAAAACTCTTTGCTTTTGAGTGGCGGGACTTGGAAACAAGAGAGACCATACAACTCTCGACTGGACTCGACTACCCCAAGGGTTTAGGGACAGGCCTCATAACTTCGGGACTTCCTCGGGGAGAGAACTAAGGGAATTAACTTTAACAAACAGTAGTCTAATACAGTATGTGGATGACTTGCTCATAGCTAGGCCAGATTTTACCAGCTCTCTAATGGACACTATTTAAAACGCTAACATTCCTGTATGAAAAGGGTTATCTAGTATCCCCCAAGTAGGCTCAGATTAGCTTAACCCAAGTAAAATACCTTGGATTTATAATTACGGCGAGAAAAAGAATGCCTGACCCCGAGGGGAGATCCCTCATCTTAAATACCCCGTACCCCCAAACAAAACAACAGCTTAGGGGATTTTTAGGAAGGACCGGGTTTTGCAGGATCTGGATTCCTAATTATGGCAATCTGGCCAGACCCCTATATGAAAATTTAAGGGGGAAAGAGGAAGAGCGACTCGACTGGCATGAGACCTGCAAGGTGGCATTTAATGCCCTAAAAGAGTCCATCACTACAGCCCCAGCTTTAGGCCTTCCCAACCTTGAGAAGCCTTTTAGACTCTATGTTTCTGGAAGGACAGGAACTGCTCTTGGGGTGTTAGAGCAGATGATGGGGCCCGTATTACAACCTGTGGCTTATCTCTCAAAATAACTAGATGAGGTGGCCAGAGGGTGGGCCACTTGCCTCCGGGCAGAAGCAGCCACTGCTCTTATGGTTAAGGAGGCATCTAAGCTGACCCTGGGTCAGCCCACCGCAGTTTATACGCCTACAGCCCCAGCTTTAGGCCTTCCCAACCTTGAGAAGCCTTTTAGACTCTATGTTTCTGGAAGGACAGGAACTGCTCTTGGGGTGTTAGAGCAGATGATGGGGCCCGTATTACAACCTGTGGCTTATCTCTCAAAATAACTAGATGAGGTGGCCAGAGGGTGGGCCACTTGCCTCCGGGCAGAAGCAGCCACCGCTATTATGGTTAAGGAGGCATCTAAGCTGACCCTGGGTCAGCCCAACACAGTTTATATGCCTCACTGGGTGCAAGCAGTCTTGGAAACGAAAGGGGACAGGTGGATGACAGGGGGAAGGATCACCCAATACCAAGCCCTCCTCCTTGACACTCCAGAAATAAAGTTGAGGGTCTGCCAGACTTTAAATCCAGCAACCTTACTGCCAGATCCTCCTACCTAGCCTCTGGATCACCAATGCATACAAATCACAGACGAGTTATACTCTTCTCGCCAGGACCTATCAGAGACACCTTTATCTCACCCAGAGGAAAACTGGCACACAGATGGCAGCAGTTTTGTAGAAAAGGGAGAGAGGAAAGCAGGATATGCTGTAGCGAGCCTGGAAGAAACTAAGGAAAGTGGGTCTCTTCCCCCAGACACTCAGCCCAGAAAGCTGAACTTTTTGTCCTGACAAGAGCTTTGGAGTTAGGAGAAGGAAAGAGGATTAATGTGTGTATGGACTCTAAGTATGCTTTCCTCATTCTGCATGCCCGTGCAGCACTTTGGAAAGAAAGAGGGATGCTCAGTGCCCGAAGCTCTGCTATTAAACACAAAGAGCTCATTCTCAGGCTCCTGGAGGCAGTCAGCCTTCCTGCAAAATTAGCTGTCATCCACTGCAAGAGTCACCAAAAGGGGCAAGAAAAAGAGGCTCAGGGAAATAGGAAAACTGATCAAGAGGCAGGACGAGCTGCCGGGGAAGCTACCTCTGCCACTGCTATCTGCCCCCTTTTCCCCAAGGAAACCCTGACTCCAGATTTTACCCCAGGGGGACATTCCCGATATGCTGAGCGGGGCTGGGAGATTGGGTCACATGGGTGGTTTCAGCCTGATCAGGCCCAAACAATACTCCCTGATTCTCAGGTTTAAAACATTACTAACTCCTTACATAAGAGCGCCCATTTTGGAATAGATAATCTAGAAATCTTGCTTAAGCCTATTCTCTCCCATCCGCAGTTAGCTAAGGTTGTTAAAAAGGTCACACATAATTGTGACACCTGTCTAAAAAATAACCCAAAAACCAGACCTCCACTAATTACACCTGTCCAACATCGGGGATCATACCCAGGAGCGGACTGGCAAGTAGAATTTACAGCCATGGCCAAGAACCAAGGGTTTTCTTACTTGCTAGTCTTTATTGACACATTCACAGGATGGATCGAAGCGTTCCCTACTGAGACTGAGAGAGCTACAGAAGTCTGTAAAGCTCTGCTGAAGGAGATAGTGCCTAGGTTTGGGCTGCCTCGGTCACTTCAGAGTGACAACGGGCCCTCACTTACAGCCACGATACCCCAGAACCTAGCTGCAAGCTTAGGCATAAAATGCCGGCTCCGCTCATCATGGAGGCCTCAAGCTTCAGGAAAGGTAGAGAGAGCCAACCAGACTCTTAAAAGGGCTCTGGCTAAGCTATGTCAGAAACACATAATAAGTGGACACATATGCTGCCCATAGCCCTCATGAGGCTACGGACATCCCCCAAACGGCCACTATTGTTAAGTCCTTACGAAATGATGTATGGACGACCATTCTTAACTTCTGATTTGTTTCTTGAGGAGGATGCCAATACACTCTTAAAACATATAATTGACCTGGGAAGGTTTCAACAAGAACTCCAACGGTATGGAGAACACGTCCTCCCTAAACCACAGGAAGTCTTGAAAAATCCCCAGGTAAAGCCAGGGGATCAAGTATCAGTAAAGACCTGGCAAGAAAAAGGGAGTCCAAATCAGGTGTCCGAGAAATGGCAGGGCCATATCAGGTTGTTCTAGTGACTTCAACTGCTGTAAAAGTGAAGGGTCTATCTGCCTGGGTCCACAATTCTAGAATAAAACCCTATGGCCTACAGGAGGGGGAGACAGAAACTGAGACTCCAAAGCCAGAGGACAGCTATTCCTGTGAACCTGTTGAAGATCTCAGGCTCTTATTCAAGCAGAACCCCATCAATCCTGCCTCAGATAAGTAAAATGCATCATATGATGTTCTTCTTCTTTCTAATCATATCTCCCTGTATGGCTATTGATCTCTCCCTAAACGAGGCATGTTCACTTTCAAACCACACTGCTTCTCAACTCAACCTAACCAGCCCGTGCTGGATTTGCATTAATAGCAAAGGTTGGGGTTGTGGCTTCTTCCCTCAAGCCTCATGAATCAGTCTCTGCTACCTTCAAACTCTTCTGCAGCTTCCTCACCTCTCTCAGCCTTCAGAGAACTGAAGATACTTACGAGAGTTTTAAGGCTTCCCTTGTAGCTCAGTCGGTAAATCTGCCCTCAATGCGGGAGACCCGGGTTCAATCCCTGTGTCATGAAGATCCACTGGAGAAGGAAATGCCAACCACTCCCAGTACTCTTGTCCGGAGAATCCCACAGACATAGGAGCCTGGCAGGCCACTGTCCATGGGGTTGCAGAGAATCAGATGCGACTTAATGACTAAATCATCATCAGGGTTTGCTCAAAATTTGGCTTTGGCTTAAGGGTCATTCAAACTTTTTCCGCATCATCAATAAGGTTGTTTCACTTTCTTATTATTCCTGTGTTCACGAAATAGGCCTTTTACTTTCAAGAACTTTTCTTTTGCACTCACAACTTGACTAACCAGCACAGAGTTCTAGTTGTCAGCCTATCTTGGCTGTCAACACACTTTCCTCACTAAGCTCATAATCATTTCTAGCTTTTGGTTTCAAGTAAGAGATACGCAACTCTTCCTTTCACTTGAACACCTGGTGCCTCAGATGGTAAAGAATCTGACCCAATGCAGTGGGCTGGGGTTTGATCCCTTGCTCAGGAGGATCCCCCAGAGAGGGAAATGGCAACCCACTCCAGTATTCTTACCTGCAGAACTCCATGGACAGAGAAGCCTGGCGAGCTACAATCCAGGGGTCACAAAGAGTTGGATACAACTGAGTGACAAACACACATACACTCAGAGGCCACTGCAGGGTTATTAACTGCCCTAATTTCAATACTGCTGAGTCTCAGGGAATAGGGAGACCTGAGGAGAAGGAGAGAGATAGGGAATGGCTGGCTGGTGGGGCAGTCAGAACACACATATTTTACTAAGATCACTGCACTATCTCCTGTGGGCACGGTTCATGGTTACAATTAATTACAAACTCCGAAACAATGACAACAGTATTATCAAAAGTCACCGATCACAGCTCACTCTAAGAAATAACAATGAAAAAGTGTGAAATACTGCGAGAATCACCAAACTGACACAGAGACCCAGAGTGTGCAAATGCTACTGGAAAGATGACGGACACCCTCAGTGCAGGGCTGCCGCAGAACTTCAGTTTCCAAAAACTGAATTTGCAGGTACAATAAAACACGGTCTACTTGTATGCTAAAGTATCGACAATGGGCATTTTGTCAAACAGTTTAAGAAAAGAGAAGTTCTTTGTACTGCAATTGTAATTTTTCTCCAAGTCTGAGATTGTTTCAAAACAAAAGTAAACAAAAATACAAACAGAGACACACAAACATACATATATACAGGGAGTCTTCACTTTTGCAACTAGTGTTAACTGAAATTTGCGTACATCAGAATCCTGACTTCATAAGTGCACAACTCCAGAACAGGCATGGCAGTTTGCTACAGTGTGGAAATTGAGAGTTTTTTAAAAATATAAAAATTTAAACAAGATTTTGTACACTTAATTTCTACACTGAAGTATTTTCTACCTAATTTTATACAGAAATGTCACACACATAAAACTGTTAATAAAATCAGAGGTTTCAAAAACAAAGAAAAATGTTCTATTTCTTAAACTAGAGTAATGTTTGATTATTATTCTTCAGAATTTAGTTAAAAAGTAGTCTTTTCAAACCATTCAAAATTTTATAAATGACAATTAAAATTAACCTTAAAACCTTGCACTGGCTCTGGAAAAGACACTTCCATTTGGGAATGATATCTCTGTCCAAAGATTCCTTTTCCCTTTTAACTACTATTTCCATCATTAATGGCAAGATCATACAATTCTTCCTTCAGTGTTTGGAAGAAATGATCATGAAGATACTAAATGAAAACTGCAAGGTCCAAATCAGAGTATGTTGTGTCTATAAAAGGAGAAGCCAAAAGAATATATATATAATCATTTGTGAAGACACAGAAGTTATCCAAAAGAATACATTTAGAAACTAAGGAAGGGACATGGATGGCTGGCAGACAGAGACTGGACGGACACTTTTACTGTTATCCTTCTGTTCTTTTTTTTTTTTTTTTTTTTTCATTCATTCCTTTATTTATTTTTTTTTTTTAATTTTTTTATTTTTCAGTGGGTTTTGTTATACATTGATGTGAATCAGCCATAGAGTTACACGAATTCCCCATCCCGGTCTCCCATCCCACCCCCCTCTCCACCCGATTCCTCTGGATCTTCCCAGCCCAACAGGCCCGAGCACTTGATACATGCTGTTCTTTCGAAACTTCCCACCCTCCCCTTCTCCCACAGAGTTCAAAAGTCTGTTCTGTACTTCTGCGTCTCTTCTTCTGCCCTGCATATAGGGCCATTGTTACCATCTTTCTAAATTCCGTATATATGTGTTAGTATACTGTAATGTTCTTTATCTTTCTGGCTCACCTCACTCTGTATAATGGGCTCCAGTTTCATCCATCTCATTAGAACTGATTCAAATGAATTCTTTTTAACGGCTGAGTAATATTCCATGGTGTATATGTACCATAGCTTCCTTATCCATTCATCTGCTGATGGGCATCTAGGTTGCTTCCATGTCCTGGCTATTATAAACAGCGCTGCGATGAACATTGGGGTGCACGTGTCTCTTTCAGATCATATCCTTCTGTTCTTCTACACTGTCCTGTGGGACTTTCCTAGTGGTCCAGTGGTCCAGAATATGCCACCCAGTAGGGGATACAGGTTCAATCCCTGGTCTGGGGAGGTTCCACAGGGCAGCTAAGCCTGTGTGCCAGAACTAACGAAGCCCTCGAGCCCATGCTTTGCAACAAGAGGAGCCGCCGCAGAGAGGGGCCCGCGTCCCACAGCTGAAGAGCAGCCCCAGATAGTAATCCCCACTTGCTGCAACTGGAGAAAGCCTGTACATGGTGAAGACCTCATACTGCCGTATATACATAAGTAAATTCTTAAATGTGTTAAGTAGGTAAGTAAATAAATTATACTTTGTGAAGAAAATCTGCTCAGAAAAAAAAAGGTCCGATTTAAAAAAAAAAAAAAAAAAAACACTTCAGACTAAGCAGATAGAACAAACTAAGCAAACTCACGCCATTGACTAGTAACTTTTTCAAATGAAATAATAATAAAAAATCAATTTTTACACTAAGGCTGTCAAAAACTACATATATTTCAAATAATTTCATGTGATAAGGCCAACTTAAAGGCAAATTTTATCGAAAATAGAACTGGAATCTTCATTTAACTTCAAAAGCTAAGAAAGAAACTTTCAGATTTTTCCTAATTTATGTCTTAACATTTCAAAGACAGCATCCTTGAAGTTTAATACATGTTCTTGCCAATGTACACTCAGAAATATAACCAATCACATTTTCACGACATCTGTGTCTTTACACAGATGACGTGATTCAGAAAAATTAAAATTGTCAGAGAGAGATTATTGGAGTTGTTCAAGTTATCAAACTAGACACTTAACAAGTCTCTGTCTGGAATCTGGGGCCCACTGATCAATCCCCATACCACGCTTTCCCCAATCCATGCATGAGGTAGTTTAAAAACATCAGAAACAAGCTTACAGAACACTTACTGACACTAAACCCAACCCTTCAAATCCAGCAGTGTGCAAGGCTTCACTCTCTGCATGTACTATGGATTAAGATAAAATGCCAGATATTAAATATGCAGGTTGGTTACCCAACTCCTTAGTTTTCATTGTTTCTAATCCACTATTTTTTGAAAGGCGATATATGAACATAGTTAGGCACTAGGTGATACCGAGAAGAAAGTGTCCCTGGCATGACCCAAGTATTGTGATCACAGTCAAACAAAACCATGAGAGAAATGTGTTAAATGTCTACAAAAGGTGTAGCCCTAAGATACAGGAAGAATGTAAAGAGTATTCTGGAAAAGAATGAAAGAAGTCGTCAATAGATCAGCTGAATAAAATCAATTGGTACAGCAATAAAACAGATTCAGGTTCTAGAGACGACCCTGTTGAGAACACTTACAAAGGTTATCTTTTGTTTGGAAAGGCTATGGCCGAGCAATTACGAGTTACAAGGAAAGAAGTTCCCAAGGACTTCAGTGCCCCAACCAAAACCTTATGAATCATTAAAAAAAAAAAAAAAAAAATGCTAGCACAGAACACAACCTCGGAATGTGCAAGAAAGGTTCCAACCAACATTACTTGGAATGACACAACTACAATTCTACTGGGCAAGTACCTTTCAATGCAAGGAAAGAAACTGAAGAAATAAATAAAAGAAATTAACTAATATATAAATATCTTACAGACTCAAATCCTTAGTACCAGTATTTATGATGCTTTACATATTTATATATTTGTAACGTAAAACAATTCTGACTATTAGCGTAAAATATCAGCCCTATAATTTCAATTTAAAACAGAATTAACAGCTAACCTAGACTTGTAATTTTAATTTGAATTTCACTATAAATAGTACTGAAACTTAAGATATTAATATGTACCATGCTTGTAAGTTTATTAAATGTTTTAAGATTTACCATAATATTTGTGAAGGTTTGTCTGAAAACTGAACTACTTACCAAATAGTGAATATATTAAGTTATTTAAACAGTTTTTTAAAGTTTTAAATATGTATGTAAAAGGGATGCAATATAGTTTAAGTCTCCTTTTAAAATGATTCCCTAAACTTACTATATGTATCTAAAAAGATTTGTTAAGTTGAACTTTAAAATTTAAGGGAAATTTGGGGTTTAAAATGTAACTTTGATAAACTACATACTAATTCTTTAAAACCAAAGGAGCTTCCAAATAATTATTTCTGTTTAGAAAAACCCACCTTCAAGGATACAAAATCCTACTTAACTCTTATTAATCCTTCAGTATCTACGTAAAATTCTTCCTTTTCCATGAAGTCTTTCCTCTTTTTCCTTTTACCCTATACTAGGCAAAAAGAAAATAAATGTGTCTCTATCATTCAAACTGCTAATTTATTCTATTCTAGTGGCATAACTTTATGAAAACTCTTCTTTCAGGAATCCACATCGCCTATCCAAGGGTCACACGCACTTTCAGAACAGGGACTGTGCTTTATACTGCTCTCAACCTCTAGAAACATCTTACACAAGGCAACGCTAGCACACAGTAACTATTGGCGGTGGATGAACTGAATTCTAACAATCTTCCATGCCTTTCCAAATGGACCATTACCTCTGTTATGTCCCAATGGTGTGAAAACTGATCCAAGTCAGTGAGGTAAAATAGCACGGGAGAAAGCTGCGTCTGGATGACATGGGGCACTCCTCAAAGGCTCTGAAGCCAAGTCAGTTCCTCTTTTGAAAACCCTAATTTGAGTATAAAGAAATCCAATTTAAAATAAATCACAAAGCAAGTAACATTCTTAAGTAATTTTTAAAAAATAGACATGTATCTTCAAGTTAAATTCTTCAAGCTAACAAGCTATTTTCTCTGAATTTCTGTACTTTATGTATTATTTTAAAAAATGAAATGCCAGCGATGTAGTAAAATTCATATAATTATGTACACAAAGATTTGACCTGAATCAAATGTGTAATACATCAAGAAACAATATTATATCCCTTAAACTGAGGGCTTTGCCACCTTTATACTTAAATAAGTGTGAAAGACATAATCATTCTAATTAATGTCAGGTTTAAAAAAGCAAATGAACAAGAAAAACAATATGCTCCTTCATACATATACCAAACTCTGTATTCTTACATAATAGCCTTTCAAGTGTCTTAAAACTATTCCATCCCCCCTAAGTCTATTTCTTCAACAATTACTGTGTACTTCCTTCTACCTATTCCATATAATAAGATTTCTGATTCTCTTACCACCTCTATTACACCTAGTCTGACCTATACAAACAACTTGCCCAAGTCCCTCCTGAAAGACAGCTCTTAGAATGATCAGAATACGAGCACAATGTGGTCTGACCCTAGCTACCTGCTTTGATGTTTTCAGATCACTGTACTTCCATGAACATGCCCTAAAGAGCCATCATCTAGCTGGGAAGCCATATCACACTCCTGGCTGATTCCTAATGAGTTTCCTAAAACCACTAAACCCTTTGACAGGTACTACTAATTAAAACATAAAGCCCTCACATCCATCTCAAACGCATACATCCAAAACTATCAAACAAACATGTACAAGTCTACTTGTTACTTGTTTCTTTTATATAATATTTATCTTGCTACATTCAGCTCCTTATCAGAACTTTTCAAGCTATTTTTGGATTCTGACAACATATTTCAATAAGTCTCTTAATTTTAAGTCTTCAGAAAATTTCAAACACTGTCATCTTTATCATCCAGTTACAAAACAAAACTACCAAAGACAGTATGATCATTTAAAACAACAGTAATAATACTTACTAATCTAACACATCAAGACTCATTTTACTAATTTTTCTCTGACATCAATGGAAAGCAAAATATGGCTAATTAAAATGTGATGTTTTTCCTAACACACCGAACATGTTAAACATGCTTAAAATGGATATTCTGTTCCCCATCTTATTAAGCTATGCAGTGAGGTCCAAAACTTAGACCCAAACAGGTAAGACAGTAAATCTCAGGAGAATTTTCATACTAGGTTCTTTTCCTTTCCTTAACTTGGTGGATCAGGGCAGTTACCTGTAAGTGTTGAAAATAAGAAGCTGAAATAGTCCTCATTACTGATGTTTAACTGATCACTTCCATTCCATTCTTTCACTGAAGACTTCCATCCAGAAAATGATGATCTACAATAAACAATGGAGACCTAGTACTAGAAGTGACCAAATTGAAGACTCAGGAATAAAGCACAGAATATATGACTATTCTTTATGGAATACAAGTATAATTTAAGAGCTCAGTCAAAAAATCCGTAGCATGTATCATCTTTACATGTAAGGGGGTTCAAGTATCGTAATATGGAAAATATAATTTCTAACATATGTTTATGTAAAGTTTCCTTGAAAAGCATAACCAGCCCACTTATATGGTACAACTGGAAAATTTTTCCACACCACTCAAAACTCAGTTTCAAGGAGCCAAGGTGAAGTTCTGCTTTTCAGTAGTAGGTTCAGCTGCTATGTATTTACTACCTCATCTTCATTAAAAAAAAAAAAAAAGTCTTACCTTGTTTATATGAATGAGCTAAGTTTAAACAAGCTCCTGCTTCCTACCTAAACCAAAGCATCTTAACTAGGTAAAGAATACTTCAATTTAAAGCCACTCTGCAATAACTATGCACTCCTATACTTTGTGAGGCTTTATAACTAGTCTACGTCACAATACTGCAGCTAAAGTATTGGTAGTGGACTTAAGGGAATAGCTAAACATAAAGCAGCTTCTCATTAAATGAAGATTATCTGGTTCCTGCTATGAGATCAGTTTCCAGTGATACCTTTAAAAACTCTCCTCAAGGTAATACTAAGAAGGAATACAGCAAATGTCAGCCATGAATACAGCAAAAAAACAAAAAGCTGAGAATAATCAGATCCAAAAGGCTATCTTTTTGGATAGCTTTTTGTGACAAATTTTTTTTTTTTGGGACAAACTTTTATAATAGAAATCTGAATAAATGTCAAGACAAAATAAGGAGTTTCTAATTCAATGAGAAGCACTTTTTTTTTTTTTAACCACTGAAACAACTGTATTTATTAACATTCTTAAAAGTTGGGGAGTTAAAAATAATGGCAACATTTTTCTGAATCACTTCTACTTAAAGGACTTCTCTTTGCTTAAAGGGCTATGGGAGAGAATATCACAAGCTAAGAGGTTATAAAAAGTCAGAGATGCTCAATGGAAATGAGTACAAAATGGGTGATTAGAAAAGAAGCTAATATCCTCTTATACCCAGTGAACACTGTGCTGTCCAGTGGCTAAAAAGAGTAGCAAATCCATTTAAAAATCTAGTTTGGACAAAAGACAAGCAATGTATCACTCTGTCCTTAAAACTACAATGACCACACATACTGGCCACACCAGAACAGTTCTGAGACTAGAAGGGATGCTATATCAATTATGCTTGGACAACAGAAGCAAACCAGACCTGCTCCTGGCAGGCCAACTCACATATTCACCCTGCTTCAAAACCAGGCTGAATTTCTCAGTAATTTCTCCCTTCTCTGGTATTTTTATCTAACAGCATAGACTACGTTTCCACATGCATGTCTCATGTTCCCCAAGCCAGCTGTAAATGAACTAGGGGCAGAGAGGGCAAGAAGAGTAACGGTCAGCAGAACACCACAGGTAGATGGAGAGGAAAAACTCAAAAAACCTCTAAGTGAATAGTGAAAAAGGCAGGAACAGCAATTCTAAGTACAGTTTTTAAGACAAACTAAACACCAACAACTCTAAGTTGATGGGTTTTTCACACACTGAACAAACGGAGATGGTCTGGTGGTGACCTGCTCTCCGATGAACTTCCCCTGCTGGAGACAACAGTGTCAGAACGCTAACACCCAGAGTGAACTAGACCGCAGAGCCCAATTAATATAGCAGATGAGAATCAGAAATTATTGAAGGAATATTTCAGGAAAAGGAGCCTGCCAACAGTCCTTGGCACAGACGGAGCTGAGGAGTGGGATGCCTCAGGTGAACGGTGCAGGTGGGAGACAGTGAGAAAGCTAGCTGGTTTACCGTCACCATCAAGGACGGAGGGGAAAACCAAAGACGTGAAATAACCCAGGTGATGTCTAAGGAACGGTATTCCTTAGAAGAACATCATTCCTTAAGAATAACCGAACATTATTCTTCAATTCTAAATCTAGGAAAAGTGATGCAATGATAATACCACTGGCCTGGGAAAGTTGAAAAGGCCCCATCTTGTTTTAATTTTTAAAGAGATTAGTTTGAATAGGGACAATACATCTACAGAAAGAGAAGTCTACTAAGACTGTGCAAATGCTAAAAGGCAAAGTTTAACTTGGTACACTTTTAACTACATGACAACTTGCTTTTGATGATTGTAAACTTCTATTACCATTACTTGTAAATTAATATTTTCTCAGTACTCACCACAAACCCACAAAAAAATGTAAAAAAAGACTTGTGAAAAAATCCTTGACCAAAGTTATTGAGCACAAGTCAATCGTAATTAATGCCAAAAAAGATACTAAATACAAGTTCTAAAGAGAATTAATTTTAAGAGGTGTTCAAAAGTCACTTTTAAATGAATGCCAAAACAGATCCTCCACAAGTTCTATCATGGGAAATGAGTGCCCTCTACTGGAAGTTAACAGTCATAAAACCACTTAAGTTAAATTGTATTTCTTAAAGACCTGGCATTTAGTACTGAACTAGACAAAGTGGGGTTTCATATATAGACAACATATTGCAAACAGCTCTCTTTTGCTAAAAGGAAAAAGTAATTATCAGTTATGAAGCACAATTTGGGCGACAACATTCAAACATACGTCTTATCCTGGTACGAAGAGACTGGCAAACAAAGCTAAAGAAAGTCTACTAATAAAGCGAGCCACTCCTGTTTAATTGAGGCAGAGGGTCTGCACAAGAAGCCACAAAGAAGCTAGTTTTTAAATTTTTCAGCTACAGCCCAGATTCAACTCCTGCCTAAAACTGTATCAGACCCTGGCCTTGAGCCACAATCAGTAACAAATGGCTGAATATGAAAGTACTATGCCTGATACAAACATTACATTTTAAAGGATACTTTGAACACTAGCAACATGAAACATTATTTGTTTTAAGACCTTTGAGAGTAAAACACCACAGTCACATTCTGGAAAGTAGCTCCTTGAAAAATTAAACAGAAAATTAACATATGATTCAGCAATTCTACTTCTGGGTATACAGCCAAAAGAATTAAAAGGATTCAAACAGCTGTCTGCACACCAATGTTTATAGCTGCATTATTTGTAACAGCCAAAAGGCAGAACAACCGAGTATCCATTAACAGATGAATATATCAAAATCATGAAGACAAAATAGTGGTAAACAAGGGCTGGGAGAAGGGGAAATAATCAGTACAGAGTTTCAGTCTGCAACGATGACAGTGCTGGAGATGAATAGTGGTAGCAGTCGCACAACAGTGTGAATGTACTTAATGCCCCAAACAATTCTCACTGTATACCTAAAACTGGTTAAAATGGGAAGTTTTAGGTTATGTATATTTTGCCACACACACACACACCCACCCACCCACCCACAGATATTTTAATGATTCACTGTCTGAGTCCCCAAGCTTTTATTTCACCACCTACATTGAACTGAGCTCCCTTCCAAAAAGAAAGACCTGTATTACAATTTCATAACACCAGAAGTTTTAAAACACAGCACTCTCATCCGTCACTGAATCCTTACTATGGCTACACACTTCTGATAATCTTAACCCTTGTTTCAATGCACCTACACAAATCACTGTATGTTTCTACCTGATGGTTCAGCGGTAAAGAATCCACCTGTGGTGTAGCAGAACAAGATTCAATCCCTGGGTCAGGAGGATCCCCTGGAAAAAGAAACAGCAACCCACTCCAGTATCCTTGCCTGGAAAATCCCATGGGCAGAGGCGCCTGGTGGACTACAGCCCATGGACTTAGTGACTGCAATCATGACAATGCAAACCGCTAAGCAAACCACCTGGAACAGTCTTGCCCCAGTGACCTTCCTCTTACCCAGTATCATCAACAGTTTTAACTGCTGTTTTAAGAGCAAATGAAGGGAGGGGCGGGATTTTAAAAAGTCAGTTCATAAACTGCCAGTGAAAGGGGAAGGGTGAGGGAGAAGATTATACACTTGAAATACAGCTCACTTTAGCATGCTACCTCATGTGCAGTATCCTGATAAGCATGGCAGCCAAATTTGCACTGAGTCTTCCCATAATACAGCAGCAGCTTAACCGAGAAAGCAAGTCAGCAGGCAGACTGGGTAGAAAATACACAAGCTGGACCAAAAGCTGCTGAGACTCTGCTGACAGAACCACCACTGTGCCTTCTTGTGGATCTAGTGAGGCAGGAAGACAAGTTAAATTTTAAAAGATATACAAACAAGAATTAATAAAGCAGACTGACCATTTTCACTGTGCTATGTTGAATTCTAACATATCAACTACATGAAAAAAAATATATATGTATGGCTTAAGGTACTGCCTAGAGTAAGACTAAATACAATCATTATTTAAAGATAACATTTAACACTCGATTTCATAATATTCAAATGTGTTATTTGAAATAATAACTGATGGAGTTAAAGGTATTAGAAACAAAGCAAAACATTAAAAAAAAAACAAAAAACAAAAAAAAAACAAGCACTTTTGCCAAACAGGGTCAATTATAATATCAACCTAATCCGGCCCCATCACTTCATGGCTAATAGATGGGGAAACAGTGGAAACAGTGGCTGACTTTATTTTTCTGGGCTCCAAAGTCACTGCAGATGGTGACTGCAGCCATGAAATTAAAAGATGCTTACTCCTTGGAAGGAAAGTTAGGACCAACTCAGATAGCATATTAAAAAGCAGAGACATTACTTTGTCAACAAAGGTCTGTCTAGTCAAGGCTATGGTTTTTCCAGTGGTCATGTATGGATGTGAGAGTTAGACTGTGAAGAAAGCTGAACGCAGAACAATTGATGCTTTTGAACTGTGGTGTTGGAGAAGACTCTTAAGAGTCCCTTGGACTGCAAGGAGATCCAACCTGTCCACCCTAAAGGAGATCAGTCCTGGGTGTTCATTGGAAGGACTGATGCTGAAGCTGAAACTCCAATACTTTGGCCACCTGATGCAAAGAGTTGACTCGTTGGAAAAGATCCCGATGCTGGGAAAGATTGAAGGCAGGAGCAGAAGGGGACAACAGAGGATGAGATGCTTGGATGGCATCACCGACTTCATGGACATGGGTTTAGTTGGGCTCCAGGAGTTGGTGATGGACAGGGAGGTCTGGCATGCTGCAGTTCATGGGGTTGCAAAGAGTTGGACACGACTGAGCAACTAAACTGAACTGAATTTAAAACCAAAGACTTATCTGAGTATACACACACACTCCTATATATAAGCAATACTGAAAAATACAGATTTTTAAATACCACACACAAAAGGTAGACACAAACCAACGTTTGTCATTTAATAAATGGGTAAATATAAAGTGGTGTATATTCAACAGTGGAATGTTACTCAGCATTAAAAAGAAATACAGTACTCGTATATGCTCGTAAATCCTAAGAACAGTATGCCAAGTGACGGAAGCCATACTGAGAAGATCCACATCACACAATGTCATCTGTGAGAAATGATCAAAACAGGCAAATATAGAGAGACAGAAATGGTGAGCAGTGGTTGTCAGGAGCTGAGGTAGGAAGAAATGAGGAAATAGGGATGGACTACTAATGGTAAAGTTTCTTTTTGAGGTGATAAAAATATTCTGGAATAAGATAATAGTGACTATCGCACAATCTTGGGAATATGATAAAAATTAATGAATTTCACAGTGTAAAATGGCCAATTTTATGGTATATAAACTGTGTCCTAATAATAAATACTAATTATACATATGCATATATGTATATTTTTATTGATATTTTTGCTAAAAGAATGAAAACGTTTCAGGGGTGAGTGAAACGTTAATATATGAAAGCCGTACAAGATCTCAATAACGATTAAATAAGTAAAATTTGCCATCAAAGTTTCAAAAGAATTCTATAAAAATACCTGATCAGTTTTGAATTTGTGAATTTCGTGGCTTAAAAGATAATTTAAGATCTGAAGAAACATCTACAACCTTTAGTTTTCTTAAACTATTGTATTAAGTAATACTATTGAAAATGAATTTACTGTTTGATATTTTATTCATTTTACCATGGTACAATTAATGTATAATTTGAAGGAAAAGTAAAACCTAAAGATCTCCCCTTTGAAACATTGTTCTTAAGTCGGGGTAGACCGATTATTACATACACAGGTAAACAACACTCTTACCATAGATTCGGAGAGCAGTAACTTGTAAACTTTTGAGTAGCTCTTTATTTGCTCGGGCTGCAGCAATATGGATAATGTCAACAAACTGTGTTGAAAGCTCAGGATTTCGGGAGCCGAGATGTGCAAGCTGCAGTGGTAAACCAGCCAACCAACGTGATAACACTTTACTACGGTATCTAAGGCCATCAAAGAAAAGGGAAATACACCACATTTATTTAAACATTTGAGAGCCTATAAGATGACTGGCATACTATATTCATCTATAGTATTCTCTAAGGTTTTACCCACTGTATTTTAAAAGTTTATGTAGTTTGGGGCACTATGTACATTGTAATTTTATCTTAAAGGACACAGGCTCTACTTAGCTTGTGAACTATTTACACTAATTTGTAATGACCGTTTTACTATATTAAGTCATTTATGCATTCAGTATAGGGTGCCCCCACATTAAGTGGCTTCAAACTTGGGTTATTTCCATTCTTGCACATACTTGCTCACTCTCTAATGTCTCATCTTGGACACGGCAATCACTTTTGCTGTCCCCCAAGAGTTCAGTGATTTACACACAACCTTTGGAGTCTACCAGACTTGAACTTAAGTCTCAGTCTGGCTGCCCTTTAACAGCATGACACTCACCAACTTATTTAACCTAAGCTTCCTTCTATAAGGCAGAAACCAACAGTACCTACATAAAAGTATGAGAATTACTGAAAAATTAAGAAAAGCACCTGACTCACAGTAAAGACTTGAATATGTTCTAACAACTACCTATGTATGCTGAGGTACCACAAATCCCGTTATCTTTCACCCAAACATCTCTTCCAGACTATCCCAAGTAAACCTCAAACTCACCACATCTAAGACTGATTCCTGAGTTCTACTCTTCGTGTTGTCTGCATCACCAGACAGCACCAAACCAAGCTGGACACTTTTGCTCTTTAAGATACCGCCATTTAAAAATTTATTGAAACATTTTTGACACCCAGTATTATGTTAGTTTCAGGTATGTATCACATAATAGTCTGACATCTGTACACATTGCAAATGGTCACCATACGTCTAGTAACCACCTGTCCTAATAAAAGTTACTGGTCATATTCTTTATGCTGTATATTATATCCCCATGACTTATTTACTTTATAACTCAGTTTGCACCTTTTAATCTCTTTCACCTATTGTACACCTCTCCTCTTCTACTGCCCTCATTCTTATACCATGTGTCCCAATATGTCACTAAGGGCCGGAGGTTAAACCTCCATAATTTTTATGGGAAGCAAAACAAAATTCTGAGGCTGCTACAGGTGGTTCCAATAATTGTCCTTTAGCTGTTAAGCAGACAAGTGGAAATATATGCTCAAAGAGACTTTTACCTTCTCAGTTATGTGTATAAAGGTTACTGAAACTATTATGTATGCCTTTTTATTTAAAAAAAAAATAATAAAACCAAAAAGGATAAAAAGAAGATTTTCTCCAAAGATTTAATCACCCTATCATCTTATTCATACAGATTACAAAGTAACCTGGTAAGAAAAAGAAAAGCAAAATAACAAAGGAACTGTACCGGATTCTGTAAGATCTCAGTTCTTCTTTTTGATAGCTTTTACTGAAAAACTTCAGTAACAAAGTCGGAACTGGAAGGAGAAGGCCTCTCTGCTGATACAATGTATAAACTGCCTTTATGAGAGACTCTGTAGCCTCTAAGAAACAAGAGAAAACAGCTGCATGTGAGTCAAAATGTTTCTTCACCAGCACCATAATTCTTCTAAAAAGCACAGAAGCACCTTGTTCCTATGAGGAAGCAGATTTTAGCCACAAACTGATGACTACCATCAAAATCCTACATCAATGGCCTAATAAAAAAGTCAAACCAATCGGAGATTACAGTATAAATTTTCCTAAGAGACAACAAACCTAGGAAAGGACAACAAATACCACAATACTAGAAAGGTGGATAAGCCAGGAACCAAACAGCAAAGTTCTGCTTGAATGAAAAGAATTAGTAAGTCACACTAAAAACTGACTTAATGCAACATAACTTCAAGTTACAAGAAAGGTAAAGAGATAAGGATCCACCAATTTCTAGTCAAACTAGATCAGAAAAGTATTTCTTTATCCTTAGGCTCAATGTCATTTCCTATTAATAAAACTTACCTTCTTTCACTCCAACTATGTAATCTAGTAGAAAACCTACCCATCAGCTTCAGAGTGGACCTACCCACCGAAAAGGGGGTGTTCTCAGCCATCAGGGTTCAAGCAGACATTCCTTCATGATTATGCTGGCTACCTTTTATGGCTCGAACGTAAATGACTATGAAATGTTTGACAGGTATGAACTCAAAATTAGATGCTCAACATTAACAGTATGCGTAAGAGCCCCTCTCTTAAGTAAGGACAGAGCATTGACACCCACCTCTGTCTGACTGCATCTGCATTAACCTCCAGGAGACACCAAGCAATCTGTTCAGCTGCTTACTGTTTAGCCTAGACGCATCTTCAAGGGCTTCTGTTACAAATTTCCTTATCCTTTCTATCCAACTGGAATCCTTCTGCAAAGTTGAGGCATTTGCCAGGGAGACCATGATATCAGACAGTGTTAAATTCAGTAAAAGGTGATCTACATTATTCGAGAGAATCGTGCAATGCTTGATGCTAAAAACAAAGACACACATAACTGTTAAGTGTTGTATCTACCATGCCTGCTTCACTTAAACACTTAACTATTCCTCCCAGAATGAACTGTCAAGAAGGTAAGTATATTAAAGCGACTGTAAGCAAACCATTCATTACAGAATCAGAGTTGTTAAGGCATAAATTAAGAATGCATACTGCTCAGTTCATTACCCAAGTTGCTATTCACACAAGAACTACAGGCCCTTGAAACATGGTGTGGTAATCCTAGATGTACTACAGGGATAAGAACACTTGAAAACTTCAACACACTTGAAGATTTTCGTTAAGCAGATATTTATATTAGGATGAAACTCACGACAGACCTTGATTCTGCTTCTAACTAATTTTGACTTGACAGAATCACTAATTTCTCCTGGCCACAATGTCCTTATATGTGAAACAGGAGACTGGTCTAGATAAGCCCAATTCTGAAACAATTTAATTTTATGACTCACATATTACAATCACTTTTTCTAACAGATTATCTTAAGAAAAACAAAATTTGCAACTTAGGATAAAAACCACTAGATATATAAACACTATATAAACACAGTGTAGATTTCAGGCTACACTGCATTCAACAGCAGAGCCTATTTATTCTCATGTTCAGAAACATGTAAAGTTGATTAAACTAAAAAAATACCTGAAACTAATTTATTTTAAAAGAAAGTTAACCCTGGATTAGGCATGAGAAAGGACACAGTCGTAAGGAACCACAAATACAAGGGGAGGGAAATTTTTAATATTTGGTGTTATTAGGGTATCAAATGTAGGGTTAGGAATGACAAATGGGACCAGATCACAAAGAGTTGAAAACTAAGGACACTAAAATCAATTCTGCAAGCACAGGAGTAACATAGTTGAAAAGTTCTTTCATTTCTGCTGATGAAAAAGAAAATATCAGTTACAAGACTCTAAACAAAGAAGTAGTTGTATGTCTACTTGAGCAATACAGGCAAGACGTGACAAGCTCAAGAAACAATGCTGGTACAGACTAGGAGAAAGGGGGATGTATAGCAAGAATAAAAATTAGCTGGATTTGAAGTCTGCTTAAATGCATACATGTATGTGAGCTTTTAGCTGAGCTGGTAAAGAATCCGCCTGCAATGCTGGAGACCCCAGTTCGATTCCTGGGTTGGAAAGATCCTCTGGAGAAGGGGTAGGCCACCCACTTCAGTATTCTTGGGTTTCCCTGGTGCCTCAGTTGGTAAAGAATATGGCCGCATTGTGAGAGCCCTGGGTTCCATCCCTGGGTTGGGAAGATCCCCTGGAGAAGGGCATGGCAACTCACTCCAGTATTCTTGCCTGGAGAATCCCCATAGACAGAGGAGCCTGGTGGCCTACAGTCATGGTGTCGCAGAGAGTCGGGACCTGGCTGAGTGAGTGAGTAAGCACAGCACAGCCCAGCAAAAAACTGGGAATTCTATCACGGAGAGAGAATGAATGAAAACTGGGACAGATGAGTAGCAATCTATACTACAAACCCAAAACTACTGGTAGGTTCTTTGCCCAACTGTTCAGTGCCCAAAACCAAGGCACATTTTATACTAACCAGACCACACAAAAACTCAACTGCATCATTTCTTCACCACAGGTAGAGCTTTTGAAGATCTACTTACCTATTACTGTCTGGAAGGTGTCAACAGACATTCAAAAGTTGGGAGAATTCATCCCGCTCCTCCAAGAATTTACACAAAATTTTAAAGTCTAAATACACTGACCACCAATTCTATGAGGGAGACAGGAAACTGGGGAAACTCATTTTCAGCAATGATAGAGGAGGAAATTAGAACTGATTCCCGTCCTGAAAATAACTTTAAAAGCTGGATGAAATAGTTTTTAACAACTCAAAAGCATTCAAGAGGTAACAAGGTGATGAACAATTGCTGGGTCCCCAAAATAAAGCAAGATCACAGTACTCAGGTTCCAAGGGCTGTGGAACCAAATACCCAATTCCAACGAAAAGCCTGGAAAACGGAACTAACCTTTCAGAGGCCTCACAGGGAAAAGTCAAACTCCAGAGCCAGACAAACATGGGGACTCTGGTATATTATCCCTACTTCAAGCTGAACCTGTAAGGGCTCCCTGCCAGAGTAACGGTGAACTGGAAGTAAAAAGAGCCCTTACATAAAACAATCCCAGTTATACATCATCTCAGTAGTTAACGCAACAATTTTTCCCAACTAGATCTATAGATTCAACACAATTCCAATCAAAACCCCAGCCAGTTACTTTATAGTTATCAACAAAATGATTTCTGAAGTTTACACACAAAGGCAAGCACTAGACTACCCAACACAAGACCAAAGCGGAACAATGTTGGAGGACTCACACCACTCGATTTCAAGGCTTACTGTACTACAGTAATCAAGACAGCACAGAACTGGTGAACGAACAGACAAACATAGGTCAGTGGAAGAGCCCCAAGACAGGCCTACAAGTACAGTCAACTGATGATTTCAGACAAAGGAGCCGAAGCAATCCAAAAGAGAAACAAGAGTCTTTTTCTGCAAACAGTGCTGGAATAACTGGACAGAAACTCTAGAACTGAAAAATAAAAATAAAACAAATTCAACAAATGTATGTTTGAATGAGACAAAGAGAAACAAAAAATTCAGTAAGTGGGTCTTATATACAATCAATTAGTCTTTAAAGGGAAGGAGAAAAATGGCATTAATATTTTAAAGATGAGAATTTTTCAGATGTGTTTAGACACTTCACTCAAGATCTCAGATTTAAGAAGCTCGCTGAATTCCAAGGAAAATCAATAAAAAAGAAAACCACACCTGGATACATCATTGTCAAACAGCAGAAAATAAAAGACAAGGAGCAAAGTCTTATGGGGGAGGTAGGGGGGGTGGGGAGGGAAGTAACTTTTATAAAGTAGCAACAGTTCAGACTCATAGCTGACTTCCTAACAGCAGTGGGAACCAACAGAGCGAAGCGTTGCAGTCAGTACGGTCAGTACGCTCAAACAAGAAAACTCCCAAGCTCAAGCACTGTGCTCTGTTAAAACAGTCCTTGGAAATAAAGGAGAATACATATATTCTCCTTCATTTTATATTATATATATATATATATATATATATATATATATATATATGTATTTGTGTGTGTGTGTGTAAATCCTCTAGCAGCTTCTAAATAAGCCTAATGAAGAGAGATGAAAAAAATGAAGAGCAAAAAAATAGAATATACAGATAAAACTCAGATGGTGGATACAAGTTCTCCAAAAATATTAATTTTTGCTTGAAAGTTCAAATTTTATCTCTAGCACAGACACTATTTTCCTGAAACTGATAGGCTTATTTTTTTCATTTCTGAGAAAATATCTACAAATACCCAAGTCTGAATAAGCATAGTTAGTCATTTAAATTAAAATCATGTCCATTGCAGAAAATACAAACAGAATGACAAGTGCATTTCCTCGAGACAACCATCATTCTTTGGCATGCAGCCAAAATACTTCAGGCACACTTTCCATTTCACCACACAGAATATTAAAATTACGTGTTTTCAAGGATTGTGACTTAATAAGATTAGTAATATTTTACTTAATTAAGAACAATTTTAAGTGAAACTGGCATGTTCTTTTAAACTGTGAATGCATAGTGGTGAAGAATACTGTTAACCCTCCATACCGTTCTGCCTCCACATATTCAACCAACTGCAGATGGTGTATCATGTGTATGGATTGTGGCTTTCTGAATCCATAGATGCAGAATGTGTATTTGGAGGGCAACTTGCTTCTGGATCAGTGAAAATACCACGTATGACACTATGTCTTTACACAAAACTCAGACTGTACAACAAGAAGAGTGACCCCTCACATAAACCAAGGACTCCAGTGTAAATGATGTATCACTGAGGTTTGTATTTTACAACAGATACACAACTCTGGTGTGGGACGCTGACGTGAGGGAGGCTGTGCATCCATGGGGGTAGGAGTAGTGTATGAGGACTCCGTACTTTCTGTTCAATTTTAATACGAATCTAAAATTGCTCTAAAAAATGAACTCCATTTAAAAAAAAAAAAAAAAGGAATGAAATGCTAGTAGTGCCACAACATGAATAAACCTTAAAGATATCATGCTAAGTGAAGTTAAGCCAGACATTAAACAGTGTTTTCAGTTTCTACTGATACATGGTACCAGAACAGTCAAATTAATAAAGGGGAAAAATGCAAGAGCGGTTCCCAGTACCTGGAGGGAGAAGAGCATAGGAAGCTGTTATTTAATGTGTACCGAGTTTCAGACTGGTAACATGAAAAATGTGAAATGTACTTAATGCCACCAATCAGTACACTTTAAAAATGGTTAAAATGCTAATTTTTATGCTATGGACATCTTACCACAATGAAAATAATATCTTTTGTAACTCCACAGTTCAACCCAAGATTAAAAAAAATCTAGACATCAGGTCAAAATTGAAGACCACCAGCTTAGGCCACATTGGCTCCTCTAACTTGAATCTGTGAATATAATAGATAGCCTCCAAAGGCTATCTGAGAAATATTCAACACGCTTCCTTATGGAAGTTCAAGAGCAGCCTGCGGACCCTCAAAACAAATCACTAGGGAAATTTATGGTAATACTGTCAATCCACTTTTGTTAAAAATGCCACAATTTCACCACCTCAGTGTCTTCATCGTTAACTCCTTTTTCACCTTCTATATCTTAGCACAAATCACTACCTAGGCAGGCAGCCCTCCCTAGGACCTATGCCCCCCATGAAAGAGCAGGACCAGCTCCCTACTATACTGATATACTTTTATTACCCTACATTCTTTTTCCTAAGTGCCTTCAACATATTAAGTGCCCAATAAAGTGAATAATGACAGTACACCCATATGCTTTGAGTAGTTTACTTACATTTAATGGTCTACCAAATTCCAAACATCCTTTTATTTAATCTCATTTTGATGAAAATTACACCTGAAACCTCTTCCTTGACAACATAAAAATCACATGTCATTATATTCACGCATTGAAGGATATTCTCAACCTTATCCATGGACCTGATTAAAAACTTCTGTGTTAATAAGAAAACTGTATCTGGAGCAAGTAACAACTTACTTGCTCAAGAAAGTATCTCCATATTTGATTCTCTGTCACCTCCAACTCCAGAAACTCTAAAATAATGGTCCTAAAACATGGTTTTGATCCAACCAATAATAGTCTTCAATGCCTAAAGGATCAAGGATGAAAGAGAAATGAGAGTCAGAGACAAAAAATGACTTTCAGCATTAAAGTTAGTCATCAGTAGAAACCAATTTGATCCAGGTCTGTCCCATGTCCTCCATTATGCAATTTTATAGCTTTCTCATACCCTATAATATCTCCTTCCATTACTGCAATCATCCCTCACTTCACTTCTGCCTGCTAAAATCACATTCACATTAAAACACTACTCTCCAACACTGCCTTGTCTGTTTATCCTAACAAGGATCTGTCGTCTCCTATTAATTCCTATAGCATTTCTTGACTATAAAGTTCTAATGACACTTAAATATGCCTTGTGTGAAAGATGTAGATTCATTTTTCTTCCTGCAAGTTATTGAGCTTTTGTTTCTCAGCCTTAAAACTACCCTTCCACGCTCTTACTTTGTGATCCTGGGGGTGAGTCACATTTTCTCCTTTACAGTTTGCTTCTTGTTAGGCTCTGCCAATAAAGTGCTTGTTTTTGTTTAGTCACTAAGCTGTGTCAGACTCTTCAGCAACCCCGTGGACTACAGCCCGCCAGGCTCCTCTTTCCATGGGATATTCTAGGCAAGAATACTGGAATGGGTAGTCATTTCCTTCTCCAGCAGATCTTACCAACCCAGGGATTGAAATCTGTCCCTGCACTGGCAGGAGGGCTCTCCACCACTGAGCCACCTGAAAGTAAAGGGGTACTTGAGACCAGAAAGCTGGAGGAGGAAAATGTGGCACTTTCTGTTTGCTTCCTAGTCCTATTTTTTGCTTCCTTTTGCCACCAGTGCAACCCAACCACTCTTCAGGCCAGCAGCAGTTCATTCTAGCAGCCAGAGTTGGTTCCAGTCTGTATCTTCCTGACACAGAACCAGTATCACCGTGCCCCTAGAACACCAGCGCCAGCCAGCAGAACCCTCTTCGCTGAGCCCTGTACCCTTACCCCACTGGGCCCCTCTCCTGATCCCAAAGACATTAGTCCCAGTTGAGTGCAAACCCCTTCCTCGAGGCCTGAGTTTGGGCTGCAGGTTTCTTTCCAGCCACTTGCCCTCTTCTTTTTGCTCTCCGGTCAGGAGGCAGTGGTGGCTTCCGACAAGACCTTGCTGTTCCCTTTTGTCTTTCCACTATTAAGTGGAAATGCCTAGTTAACAACCGGTTGTATTAAATTCTCTGTGAAAATCACTGGTATGATTTCCATCTCATGACTAGAGTCTGACACACATTTTTATCAATTTTAAGATTTTGTATTGATTTTTGCAATTTATGAATCACTTAAGAGATCAAAGAATATACCTTAGGGCATCTAATTATCTGTCATAATACTTTACTTACAGTGAGAGACCAAAAAACTTCAGTGAATGAAGTTTATCTGCCTACAACATACTTATCACTTCTGAGCATATCCTCTGAACTCTGCCCAAAGAGCCTCACTGATTCTCCAAGTAGTTTCTTCCTTTTGATAAGTTTAAGAACCTTCTGACAAAGACTTTAAAATCTGTTCAAGCGTTTGCTCATTTGGGGAATTGCACCTTGAGTATCTGTATCTGCTTGTCAAGTTTTATTTGGTAATTTGTTTTTACGTTTATCTGCTCTTACTTCAGGTAAACATTTCAAAGAACTTCCAGGCTTACACTTTTCCAGTGAAACTTCATCCATAATTTGTTCTTTTCACTTATTTTAAAAAAGAGAACTGCTTTTCTTCAATCATCCCTCTTCCATCAGGATACTGATAACAGTTACATTACGCTTCCTTGTGTATATAAATGAGAGCAGAAACTAGTGATGTTATGCTCTCAAAGATTCAGTAATTACACAGTGCCTCTCACAAACAAACTATCCACTCTAAGCAAATTTTTATTAAATTCTTATCTATACAATTTGATAACTGACACTCATTTAGCACAAAGCATTCACTTCACAGATTAAAAATAAAAATAAAAACTAAGTAAAATTGGAAGTCCAGGGCTTAAAGTGACTTGTTTAAGATCAGATACTACAGCTTTTATCTTTACTTCACAGTCTAGATAACAACTACTTGCAGTGTACAAAGTTCAGTGTGAGACTGTTTTCTGAAAATGTCAGGTTAAACAGTGGATGAGAATGGCAATATCTTTTATTTGTCCCTTTCCTTTTTTTGCTTGGTTATTTCTTTTAAGGCATATGGAAAATTACTCCTAAAATGGTGTTTGAAATCAGTAAGGTAATTCTTTCAAAGCCATGACTCCTAGTAAAATAAGCACAGATTAGAAAATCTGTAAGAAACAATAAATTAAAATAGCAAATAAGACTTTAAGCAGAAACTTAACAACTTGTCAATATTCACTTACAAATTTACCCTTATAACACACCTTTTGCTAATGATATAATATGTAAATAAATCTTAAAATCTGAATAAACTGTTAGGCCATCCAACTTTCACCCACAGTTCTTTTTGGTGCTTCCATTTTTACATGCATTTCATCTACTTAAAATGAGAAAAAAAGGGAGAAAGTAAAATTTAACAAAATTCTGATTTTGAACTACTAATGCAATATTTATAAAGTATACAAGAAAATCTTCTACTTAGTGTTCCATTTAAGAGTAACTATATTCTCTAGAAATTCTATTGCTCATTAAAGACATTTAATACCTTCACAAATCAATGTGTTTGTCTAAATTCTTCAGCAGTATTCTTCAATGTATCATGTTCTCCTACCTGAAACACTGATTCCCTACTATCCAGAGGACCAATCATTCCAGTCTGCCAGTGGCTGAGGGGTTGCTTGGGATATGGGACATGAGACACTACAATAGCTAGCTCCAGCTCTAGCAAACCTGGAGGCCAAACTCAGACCATAAATCAACAGCTAGCTATTGCAGCATATCTCCTTAGTTACCTTCACTGGGTTTTCCTCTTTTTCTTAACCTAAAAATGTGTCCTTGACAACCTCTGGACTTCTACTAGGTATCTTAAACTTAACATGAATAAACTGAACTCTCCTATGGGCAGTCACATCATCATCTGGACCACAGTACAGGCATCACCCCTGCTCCTCTTTCCTTAACTACATACACCAGCATTCCTGCTGGTTTCACCAGAATCTGGCTGCTTCTCATCACTTCAACCACCACCTGCCGTTCGACTCCAAGCCACCATCACCTCTCACTTAAGACTGCTGTCTCAGGCTCCCAAAGGCCCTCATGCTTTTCCTCTTGCCCCCCTAAACTTAACTCTCTACACGGCAGCCAGGGTGATCTTTTAAAACACAAATCCTACTTCACAATATTACAGGGAAGGATAAAGGAGATAATATATATAAAGGAAGGACAGGTCATCCATGGGATCAATGATCTCAGTTGGGCCCATTTTGCTAGAGTTGGAGAATGAGGGCATGGGGGTTTTTAACTGTTTTATTTGTAAATCTGGCATATTAAAGTTAAATAAACATAATTTAGATCATGCCACTCCTCTGCTCAAAACCCTCCAATGTCTTTTCACCACACTCAGGTTAAAATTCTAAGTCTTTACCACAGACCACAAGGTACCACATGATGTGGCTACTGTCCGTCATGTCCCCCCTCATCACCCACCATTCTCCCAGGACCTCACTTGCACATGCCTTGCTGCCATTCCTCAAGTATGTCCAATCTGTTCTCACTTCAGGGTTTTGCACTTGCTGTTCCCTGTGCCTAGAAGGGTCTTCCTACAGGTCTTCACAAGACTTGCTCCTTCTCTTCATTCACTGACATGCAAATATTAAGAAGGCATTTCCTGACCACCTAGTTAACAGGTACCTCCCCGCACACTGTTTCATTACATCTTCTCTCTTACCCACTTTCATCTTTCTTCCTAATGATGACATGATGGACATCAGCTATTTGTTTGCCATCTCTCAACCCCACCAGGAGCTAAGTGTTTGCCTTGTCAGTCATGTTTATCTCTGTATTCCCAGAGTCTAGACAGAACCTAACTCACTGCAAAGCAGCACTATTCAAAAGACCTTTCTGCAGTGACAGAGCCATTTTGTTCTTGTATTTGTGCTGTCCAATACAGTAGCCACTGCCACCTGAAGCTACTAAGCATCTAAAATGTGACTACTGTTTACTGAGGAACTGAATTTTAATTAAACAGCCAAATTTATAGGTGCTCAATTAACCTTTGCATCTAACTCTTTCTCACAAATTCTGATCTTCATGGTAAAAACAAAACAATAAGGAAACATTTACACTGAATGCAGCAAGCATTAAAATACAAAGCTAGGACACAACAAAATCTCTATAGTGTATAAAATTATACTACTGACCTAAAGTTAATAATACAGGACTCCAAAAACTGAAGTTAATTAAAAAGTTAACATTACATTGTATTTTAAAACACTGTGTGTTTTAAAAATATTAAATTCAGTATACTTTAAATTAAGGATCCTAAGGATACAAAGAGTGTATTACAAATAAACCACCTCAGTCAGGATCTGAGTACTCAACCACTGAAAATAAGATTTAATATTAACTTGAGATTTCTTTCCAAAGATGAAAGATTTCAAATTCCTAAAAAGCTTTAAAATAAAAAATACTTGGGCAAAAATGAAACTTCTCAATTATGCAGCAAATACAAACACACTATATGCATTTAACAAAACTTAAAAAGTAAGCAGTCAGTTACCCTAAGGTTGCACCCTAATACAGATGCCAATTTATCAACAGAAAACCTACTCATTTTGAGAGAAAAGAGCTACAATTCAGCCTGTGGTGCATAATTAGAATTTAAGACCAAGAAATGCCATTTCATTCCTCCTAAAGTTTGAACTTTGACCACTCAATACTTTAAGTACTAAGCTATAACTAAGGTGAATGAGAAAGTGGAACTGACAGCAGGAATGGTAATGAAAAATAAACTAACAGACATTTTAATGTAATCTGGTGTAACATACATATTTATACTTTGTCTGCAAAGTAATAGATTTACCTTATTCAGTTATTATAGTTCAAATCTGCCGTGGTCAATTAGAGAACTCTGCCAATGGATGCTTTTAAATACTATTTCAGTTTGAATTTGCACCATACCTGCAACTGCAGCTTACCTACAGTAAAGGTTAACTTTAAGAAATATTTTCCGATTTATATCCTTTATCAAGAAAATAGAGAGAGACTGAGTAACTCTCTTAGTAAATGTCACATTGCACTTGAAAAGATGTGGGTTATTTTCAAATATCTTTTTATGTTGGTTTCTAACGTAATTCCACTGTGATAAGAGAACAGACCCTGTGTGATTTCAATACCTTTAAGACCATGAAATTTTTGCACGTTGTTTTATGTCCTTGGATAAGTTCCAGAGTCTCCCAATTTACAGTCTATGGGAACTTGAATAGAATTTGTGTCCTACTGTTGTGTAAAAATTGTATAAATCTTAATTATATTGAATTGGTTCATAGTGTTTTTCAGGTCTAGTATATCATTCTATTTCTCTACATATTCATTCTATTAATTTTTGAGAGTTTGATACTAAAACTCCAACTAAAAATCTTAATTTATCTCCTTAAAAAATAATTGTAATATACAGTGTATTTTCCAAGTCTCCTGTAAATGTGTTATCATACTTTCAGAATTTAAAAAATTGAAATTAAAAAACTACTATGTATGAAGTAAATAAACCCCAAGGATGTATTGTACAGCACAGAAAAAATAGTCATTATTTCATAATAAAATGGAGTATAATCTGTAAAAATACTGATTCACTGTATTGTATAACTGAAACAAATGTAACATTATAAATCAGCTATGTGCTCATGCATACTCAGTCTCTTCCATCGCGTCTGACTCTTTGCCACCCTATGGACTACAGAACACCAGCTCTTCTTTCCATGGGACTCTCCAGGCAAGAATACTGGAGTGGGTTGCCCTGCCCTCCTCCAGGGGATCTTCCCGACCCAGGGATTGAACCCAAGACTCCCGTGTCTCCTGCATTGTAGGCGGATTCTTTACTGCTGAACCACCAGGGGAGTAAATCAACTATATTTCAATATAAATACCCTCCTCAAAAGAGAGACTGAGTAGGAAGATAAAGATCAGAGAATCTTAAGTGATACATCAGCCAAGAACCCTGAGTTAAACAAAGAAGCTCAATTATATATTATGGCAATCAAGGAAATATGAACACTAGATCTTTGATAATATTAAGGAATCGTGGATAATGATAAAGGAATTTAAATTATTTTTTTAAAAGACTCACTGCCTTTTAAGAAAACATGCTGAAACATTTATGGATGAAATGATGGTATAAGATGATTTGCTTTGCTTTGGTTTAGGATTTGCTTCAACCATCTGTATGAAGGGTTGGGGGGTGAGGTGGGTCGAGCAGAAATAGAAAAAGCTTGTCCTTGAGCTGAAAACTTGGAGCTGGAGGATAAGAGAATATGGAGATTTGTGTTCTATTTTTTGTGTGTGAAATTTTCTACACTATAATCTTTAAAAAAAGAAAAAAAGAAAAAACTAGTAGAGCCATTTTTTTTTTAAATGCAAGTAGGTCATAAGAGAGTAAGAAGATTTCCAATAATGAATAAACAACCTGAAATAGCTATATATTATGGTTATCCTACTGGAAATTTTAATATAAATAAATTCACTTATTTGGGAAAGTTTCTTTCAGGTTATATGTTGTATTTGGAAAATATAACAGCCATACCCAGGGGCAAGTGACAAGACTCATCTGCACACCTGGGTCTTCACTGCCAGTGCCTGTGACACTTGACTATTTTACCATTTCCACGTTACCATTCTCAGAATATAAGGCAAATCTTGCCTGAATCACTGTCACTGACCCGAGAGGGTCCTAGCCCAGAGTCTTAAGGAAGGTCTTCCTCCAGAAATTAGACACGGTCCTTGTGTAGTTCTGTCCTCTAGAATCTTTCTCCCAAGTAACATAAGAACAAGAGGGGAAAGGCAGAGATGATCTGGATTTCTTGAGCCATCTGGGTGGATCAAGTTTTTTATTTCTTTCCTCTGCACAAAGTCCCTCACCTGTGACAAGCTTCAGCATTAGGTCCTGGTGACACAGTCCCCTGCGGGGGGAGATAGAGAAGTAAGGAGACAGGTAGTAGTAAGTAGCTTCTTAATCTGACTAAGATCAATTTAATTTGAAAGAGGAAGTAGCTTTACAGCAATCCTTTTTCTCATCATTGCCAGATTACCTCATTGCTTTAAAAGAAAATGAATTCCTCCATCTCAAGTGTTTGGCAAACAATAGTCAGCAGATTTGTGTAAAAAAAAAAGTATACATAGTCAATTAGGGGTCGATTACAAATTTCTATTTGGGGAGTCTCCAAATTGGGAACCTGAGAGTAGAGTAGAAAAAAGATTTTTCCCTTTGAATACTTCATGCTTTTAAAATTTTGAGCCATGTGAATGTATTGCTTTATGTAATTAATTAGTTAACTTATTAAAAATAAAGATTAAATAAATAAATAAAAATAAAGATAAAAATGGAGATCATAATGCCTAAAAAGAGATTAAGATCACAGGGCCATTTGCTTCTAATGTAAAAACTAATACAAATCACTCTGTTAAGAATCAAAAGGCTATTATAATTAAATGACACATAATATCAGATTTTCTTTTGCAAAATAGGCCCTTATGGGCAAAGTTGGTGAATTCTGAATAAAATCTCTAAGTTAGATAACAGTATTGTATCAATATTAATTTCCTGACTTTAATAATAGTACTGTGGTCATATAAGTTTTTTTAAGAAACACACTTCAAAACATTAGGGGTAAAGTGGTGTCATATCTGCAACTTTCTCTGAAAGAGTGGGGATGAGATATATAGAGAAAGACAGAGAGAAAATAATAATAATAAAGTAGACTCGATAAAATGTTGATATTTACTGGCAAAGAGGGGGAGCACCTGGAACTCTCATACACTAATGGCAGAAGTAAAAAAAATATGACTATTTTTGAAACCAGGCAATGCTTTAATAATGTTAAACATAGACTTATCATATGGCCTAGCAATTACAGTCCTAGGTATTTACCCTAGAGAAATTAAAACATAGAGATCCAAAACATGTGTCTAAGAATGTTCATATCAACTTTATTCATAATAGCCCAAAGTGCAAACAATCTCCATGTTCATCAATAGGAGAGTGAATCACATTCATCAATAGGAGATGAATAAACAAATATTTATCAACAGGAGAGTGAATAAACAAATGTATTCTCACACAAATGTTTGACAAACATTATTTTCACAAACAAATGTATCCACCTGCAAAGTGGGAGACCTGGGTTCCATCTGATCCCTGGGTTGGGAAGATTCCCTCGAGAAGGGGAAGGCTACTCACTCCAGCATTCTGGCCTGAAGAATTCCACAGGCTGTATACACATGAGGTGACAAAGGGTCAGATATGACTGAGTAAGTTTCACTTCACTTCATTCACACACCAGACACTGGGACATGATTCCCATGGGTCCCTTGTGTTTCCACATGTCTTATGAATAGAGGTGCTGACAGTTTTGCTCCAGACAATCTTCTTTAAAAAAAAAAAACACTTGCACAGTAGATACCCTTGGAAAATATAATTTCTCCATCTGGAGCAGAAGGCATATTTTTTGGAGTCCAGTATGATGAAGATAATGTCTCCTTCCAGGAACAAAGGTTGGGCAGATTTTCTTGAAGTCTCTTATTAAAGATTGAGGTTTTCTAAGCTTAGGGTTCCTCAGCTATGACTCAAGATTTACTATGTGTGGACATTTAGGTTGTTTTTACCTGTATAAGTTTATTGAGGCATAACTTACATGCAAAAAAATCATATTTGATCTGGTACAAGCATGAATCCGAGGCAGCCTAACTTTTTAGCTTGCAAACAGGATAAAATCTCAGATTCTTCACAGTCCTTGCCAGTGGAATGCTGCCCAGCAACAAAAAGGAAAGAATCACTGAGACACACAGCAGTACAGATGAGTCTTGCAAACATTATGCTGCGTGAAAAAGCTGAGCCCGAATCAAGTATGATACTGTCTAATTTTATTTACTGAAAATTCTCCATCGAGCAGAATAAATCTGTATTAATAGAAATCACAATGGCAGTTGCCTGAGACAGGGAGTTTGGGGCATGTTGACAGAGGTAAAGGATGAAGGATTTTCCCAAGAGTCCAGTGGTTAAGAATTATCCTTGCAGTGCATGGGACACGGGTTCCGGGAACCAAGGTTCTGCGTGCTGCAGCACAGCTAAGGCCACGCGCTGCGGATACTAGGTGAGGAGGAGCCCCACAATGCGACTAAGGCCCGGTGCAGGCAAATAACCAAGTCTTTAAAAGGAGGTGAGGGGGAAGCTTTCTAGCGTGGTGGGAGTGGTGGAACTATTTTGTATCTTTGTTGTGTTTGCATGGATATATACATCTTTCAAAGTGCATCAAACAGTGTGCCCTAAAATGTATAATTTTGTTATATGTGAATTACGCCTCAGTAAAATTACATAGAAATAGTCTAAATATTTATCAACATGTGAACAGATATGCAAAATATGGTATATACATAAAATGGAATATTATTCAGCCTTGAAAAGGAATGAAATTCTGAAACATGCTAGAACATGGGTGTTCCTTGAAATCATTACACTACGTGAGAGAAGTCAGACATGAGAAGACAGTTACTGTGTGATTCCACTTCTTTGAGCTGCCTGGAATAGACAAATTCATAGACAGAAAGTAGAGCAGTGGTTATCCAGGGCTGTGGAGTTGTGGTCTAGTGGGTACAAGGTTTCAGTTTGGAAGGATGAAATAATTCTGGAGATGGAGGTGATGGTGTTGTACAACAGTGTGAACACACTTAATGCCACTTAACTGGACACTCAAAATGTTTAAAATGATAAATGTTATATCTAGTACATTTATATGTATTACAGTAGTGGTGTGAAAAAAAATAATCTCTCTCTCCAGTGGTGTGCTGCAAAATGTATAACAACCAGCTATGAGAGGGAAGCATATTGGTAGTATTCACTTTGATAGAAACACTCCCACAGTGATCCAGTTCAAGCAACAGTGTGATATCACTGAATGTAGAGTTTGGAAAAGATACAAACAACTGACTTTACAAAGTCAATAGGAGTTGGCTCAAAGACACTACTGTCTCTATCCAACCAACCGATTGTTAGTACACAGCAAATCCAGTAAAGAAAACACAACATAAAAGTTATAAAGAAAAAGGGAAAAAAATCACCCCACCACTACTTATAGGCAGTTGTCTGTATGCCAGCCAGGGAGGTCGATGGTTATTTGTGGGCTGATAACATACAGGAACAACAAAGTGCCAGTTCACTGATCCTGCAGGCTGGAAGGCATCAATTCTGGTTGGTTGGTACCCATTGCCACATCAGTTATTAAATCTTGTGGCTCTTATTCCTGGTGGTGACATCCAGAAAAGGAAAACTGTGGGACCTTCTTGAATCATGTAAGTTTAGCTACCAGTAGGTAACCCTTTAAAATTTTTATCGATCTTTACTGTCATCATATTCCCTTTGTTTTGGCACAAAATGGCTGCAAAAGTACAGGAGATACAAAATTTTGAAGCCATTTCCAGAAGATTTAGGCTGATTCTCGGTGCCAGTGACTCTCAGATAGGGTGTGCATGTAATTACTTGGAGTAATCTTCATTTTGAAAGAACTACAGGTGATTCTAATGCAGTTGGTTCACAGAACACATTTGGCAACATGGTTCGATGAGGTAGCTCTTTCCCTTCTCCCCTTTCATAATTTCACACCACAACCACATTGCTCTAAGATGCAAATTAGGGTAACTGATGTTATAAAACATGTCCCAATGTGTGTATAACAATGTCTGAAATGATTTTAAGAATATTCAGTATAGAAAAGGTGACATAAAATTGTGCTAATTCATTTTACTGTCATTGGTGAAACAAGTGTTATTCAAGCCTTTTGATGTGGCAGAAATATTGTAAGACAACCCCTTCTATTCTTTGAGCAGGAAATAAAATCTAGCAAACTGTGTAGCCAGTAACCTTAGGGATGGTACTTGAGGCTTGATCTCTAAAAGATGTTGAGTCCAAAAGTTGAACCTAAATCTGCCTGTATTGTTCTGCCTTGAGTGAATCTTTCATGCAGGCTGTGATCAGTGCATTTAAAAGAGCAGAGATCTGAATTTTATTGAGATTTACCTTATGTTTTATTATTGTGGGCTTGCCAGGTGGCACTAGTGGTAAAGAACCCACCTGCCAATGCAGGTGATGTAAGAGGTGCTGATTGGATTTCTGGGTCAGGAAGATCGCGGAGGGTGTGGCAACCCACTCCAGTATTCTTGCCTGGAGAATCCTATAAACAGATGAACCTGGTGGGCTACAGTCCGTAGTCGCAAAGAGTCGGACACAACTGAAGCAACTTAGCATGCATGCATGTTTTATTAATAATGAATTTCTGTTTAGTAAATGTTTCATAGTTATGTGCCAGACTTGCTTTCCTTATAACATGGTGGCAAGGTTAAGAAGGCATCGTTAGTCTTCATCCACTCTAATTAATAAATGCTACATGAATCTACCAAAAAGAACCTTATAACTGTGCTTGAAAAGTTGGCTTAGGGTAGCTCTTTATAGGGTGTTTGGGGGAACACTAAACCCCAAGATGCTCATTTGAAGATAGAAGACCTGCAAAAAAAAAAAAAAAAAAAAAAAAAAAAAGAGAGAGAGAGAGAGAGAGAGAGAAGAGAAAGAAGACTTGCATGATTAAATAAACATAGGAAATGCTGCATAGGCGAATATTTTATTTTTTTTAATTTAGTCCACCATTTACCAAAGTTATTGATTAAAGATTTTAAAATTTCATAAGAATAACATTTTGTGGAATATATATTTAGCAAAGAATTCTCCAGTGCTCTGGTGAAAATTTTAGCTGTGAAGGGGAACACAGGGATAGAGAGGCAAATTAATTTGGCATTCTTGACTTCAAACTTACATTAACCACATTTGTTTCCACTATTAAATGTAAAGAATTTGATGGATTTAACAACAGTCATCAAGGATAGTCAAAAGGTAACTTCCTCAGTGGTCTGGTGCAGCCAAAAATCAACTGGAGAATATACCTCAGGTGCCCGCTGCAACTCGAGAAAAACCATGAGGCTTCCCCCTCGCTACGAGATGAACCCCAATTCCCCAGCATTGCGTGAAGACCAATTCCGTGTTCCCCATCAAACAAGAAAGGAGACTTGACTTCCTTGATGGAACTCCAGAGAGGCCCCAAGAACACTGTCACAAGTCTAGAGGGACCTGAGGTCACCACAATCACACAAAAGAGCTCCATGTACCACAAATCAACTCGAGATGAGGCCTGATTCCCCTGCAATGGCTCCAGAGCTAGCAGGCGTTCCCCTGCAAACACAGCAAGTGGCTTGCCTTCCTTTAGGCAACTCCAGAGATTCCGCGAGAACACCATCCCAAGTCTAGAGGAACACGAGTTCAGCACAGCAACTAGAGAGAAGCTCCGTGTACAGCAAATCATCTCGAGATGAGAGCTGATTCTCTGGCTTTGACTCAAGAGGAATGCCAACTTTCCACAAGCACCTCAAGAGGAGGCTTCTCTCAGCTATAGGTATGTGAGAGGGACCCTGAGTTTGCTGCCTCAAGTGGAATGGACACCGAGATGCCGTGACTCGAGATAAGGCCGGATTTCCCTGCAGTGACCTGAATGCAAGCTCGTCTTTCATCTCACGAGATGAAGGGATGTCTGAATCCCCTGTGGAGACCCTAGAGAAAGCCCTAGTTCCACGTATCATCTCAACAGGAGGCCTCACACTCCTTTCAAAACTCGAGAGTCACGCGGAGGTCAATGCCTCAAAAGGAGACGATTCCTGACTCCTCTTGAAAATTGATAGGAATCCCAATATCCCTGTGGCAACTGGACAGGAACCCTGGGTCTCTCGCCTCACCTTGAGAGGGGTCCCTATTGCCCTATCAAGCCTCGATGAGAATACCGAGGTGTCCCTAACATCTAGGCAGGAGTCCTGATGTCACTGAACAACATGAGTTTTGAAGGGTCATTCCCGCCGTAACTCGAGAAGATACCCCAGGTCCCCACCACAACTCAAGAAAACCCAGGAGAATTCACCCTCGCCGTGAGATGAGGCCCAATTCCACTGCATTGCATGTAAAGCAATTCCGTGTTCCCCATAAAACAGGATATGAGCCTTGACTTCCGTGATGGAACTCCAGAGAGTCCCCAAGAACACTGTCGCAAGTGTAGAGGGACACTGAGGTCCCCGCAGCAACACGAAAGTGCTCCGAGTACCCAGATCAACTCGAGATGAGACCCGATTCCCCTGCACTGGCTCCAGAGTAATCCCGCTTTCCTCATCAAACTAGACAAGTGTCTTGACTTCCCTTAGGCAACTCCAGAGATTCCCCGAGAGCACCGTCCCAAGTCTAGAGGAACACCAAGTTCAGCACAGCAACTCGAGAAAAGCTCCATGTACCCCAAAACATTCGAGATGAGAGCTGATTCCCTGGCTTCGACTCAAGAGGAATGCCAACTTTCCACAAGCAGCTCAAGCAGAGGCTTTTCTCAGCTCTAGGTATGTGAGAGGGACCCTGAGTTTGCTGCCTCAAGTGGAATGGACACCGAGATGCCCTGACTCGAAATAAGGCTGGATTTCCCTGCAGTGACTTGAATGCAGGCTCGTCTTTCATCTCACAAGATGAAGAGATGTCTGAATCCCCTGTGGAGACCCTAAAGAAAGCCCTAGATCCCCACCTCATCTCGACAGGAGGCCTTACATCCCTTTGACAACTCGAGAGGAACACGGAGTTCAATGCTTCAAAAGGAGACGATGCCTAACACCTCTTGAAAATTGATAGGAATAGCAATATCCCTGTGGCAACTGCAAAGGGAAGCTGGGTCAACACCTCACCTCGAGAGGCATCCCTATTGCCCTGCCAAGCCTCGAGGAGAATCCCGAGGTGTCCTTCAAAACTAGACAGGAGTCCTGTCGCCGATCAACCAACACGGGTTTTGAAGGGCCATCCTCGCCATAACCCAAGAACATACCCTAGGTCCCAGCCGCAACTCAACATAAACCATGAGACTTCCCCCTGGCCGCGAGGTGAGGCCCGATTCCCCTGCACTGAGTGCAGAGCAAATCCGTGTTCCCCATCAAACATGAAAGGAGGCTTCACTTCCTAGATGAAACTCCACATAGTCCCCAAGAACACTGCCAGAGGTCGAGAGGGACCCTGAGGTCACCGCAGCAAAACAAAAGAATTCGTGTAAATGAAATCAACTCGAGATGAGGCGCGATTGCCCTGCATTGGCTCCAGGGCCATCTCGCATTCCCCATCAAACATGACAAGTGGCTTGACTTCCTTTAGGCAACTCCAGAGATTCACCAAGAGTACCGTCCAATATCTAAAGGAACACAAAGTTCAGCACTGCAACTCGAGAAAAGCTCCCTGTACCCCCAAATCATCTCGAGTTGAGAGCTGCTTCCCTGGATTCAACTCAAGAGGAATGCCAACTGTCCACAAGTACCTCAAGAGGAGGCTTCTCTCAGTTATATGTATGTGAGATGGGCCCTGAGTTTGTGGCCTCAAGTGAAATGGACACCGAGATGTCCTGACTCGAAATAAGGCTGGATTTCCATGCAGTGACTTGAATGCAGGCTCGTCTTTCATCTCACGAGATGAAGGGATGTCTGAATCCCCTGTGGTGACCCTAGAGAAAGCCCTAGTTCCTGGCCTCATCCCAACATGAGACCTCACATCCCTGTGAAAACTCGAGAGGCACACGGAGTTCAATGCTTCAAAAGGAGACGATGGCTGACTCTTCTTGAAAAATGATAGGAATCCCAAAATTCCTGTGGCCACTGCAAATGGAACCTGGGTTTCCCCTCTCACCTTGAGAGGCGTCCCTATTGCCCTCCCAAGCCCCGAGGAGAATCCCGAGGTGTCCCTCGCAACTAGACAGGAGTCCTGACATCACTGATCCAACCCGAGTTTTGAAGGGCCATCCTCGTCATAACACGAGAACATAATCCAGGTTCCCACCGCAACTCGAGAAAAACAATGACACTTTCCCCTCGCCACGAGATGAGGCCCGATTCCCCTGCACTGCATGCAGAGCAAGTCCGTGTTCCCCATCAAACAGGAAAGGAGCCTTGACTTCCTTGATGGCACTCCAGAGAGTCCCCAGGAACACTTTCACAAGTCTAGAGGGACCCTGAGGTCCCCGAAACAACATGAAAGCGCTCCATGTACTCCAAATCAACTCGAGATGAGGCCTGATTCCCCTGCACTGCATGCAGAGCAAGTCCATGTTCCCCATCAAACACGAAAAGAGCCTTGACTTCCTAGATGAAACTCCACATAGTCCCCAAGAACACTGTCACAGTTCTGCAGGGACCCTGAAGTGACAGCAGCAGCACGAAAGAACTCGTTTAACTCAAATCAACTCTAGATGAGACCCGATTCCCCTGCATTGACTCCAGAGACATCCCTCATTCCCCATTAAACAGGGCAAATAGCCTGACTTCCTTTAGGCAACCCCAGAGATTCACCGAGAGCACCGTCCCATATCTAGAGGAACACCAAGTTCAGCACAGCAACTCGACAAAAGCTCCGTGTACCCCAAAACATTTCGAGATGAGAGTTATGACACAGGAGGAATGGAAACTTTCCACAAGCACCTCAAGAGGAGGCTACTCTGAGCTATAGGTATGTGAGAGGGATCCTGAGTTTGCTGCCTCGTGTGGAATGGACACCGAAATGCCCTTACTCGAAATAAGGCCGGATTTCCCTGCAGTGACTTGAATGCAGTCTCGTCTATCATCTCACAAGAAGAAGGGATGTCTAAATCCCCTGTGGATACCCTAGAGAAAGCCCAAGTTCCCTGCCTCATCTCGACAGGAGGCCTCACATCCCTTTGAAACTTTGAGAGGCACGTGGAGTTCAATGCCTCAAAAGTAGATGATGCCTGCCTCCTCTTGAAAATTGATAGGAATCTCAATATCTCTGTGGCAACTGGAAAGGGACCCTGGGTCTCCACTTTACCTCGAGAGACTTCCCTATTGCCCTCCCAAGCCCCGAGGAGAATCCCGAGGTGTCCCTCGCAACTAGACAGGTGTCCTGACGTCGCTGACCCAACACAAGTTTTGAAGGTCCATCCCCACCGCAACTCAAGAACATACCCCAGGTTCCCACCGCAACTCGAGAAAAACCATGAGACATCCCCCTCGCCGTGAGATGAGGTCTGATTCCCCTGCATTGCATGCAGAGCATGTGTGTGTTCCCTATCATACTTGAAAAGCGTTTTGACTTCCTTGATGGAACTCCAGAGAGTCCCCAAGAACACTGTTACAAAGCTAGAGGGACCCTGCGGACTCCGCAGCAACATGAAAGAGCTCGTGTACCCCAAATCAACTCGAGATGAGGCCCAATTCACCTGAATTGTGTCCAGAGCCATCACACGTTCCCCATCAAATAGAACATGTGGCTTGACCTCCTTTACGCAACTCCAGAGATTCCATGAGAACATCATTCCAAGTCCAGAGGAACACCAAGTTCTGCAGAGCAACTCGAGAAAAGCTCCATGTACCCCAAATCATCTCGAGATGAGAGCTGATTCGCTGAACTCGACTCAAAGGGAATTCCAACTTTCCACAAGCAGCTCAAGAGGAGGCTTCTCTCAGCTATAAGTATCATAGTGGGACCCTGAGCTTGCTGCCTCAAGTGGAATGTACAATGAGATTCCCAGACTCGAAAAAAGGCCGGATTTCCCTGCAGTGACGTGAATGCAGGCTCGTCTTTCATCTCACAAGATGAAGGGATATCTGAATCCCCCGTGGAGACCCTAAAGAAAGCCCTTGTTCCCCGACTCATCTCGACAGGAGGCCACACATCCCTTTGACAACTCGAGAGGAGTGCAGAGTTCAAGGCGTCAAAAGGAGACGACGCCTGACTCACCTTGAAAATTGATAGGGATCCCAATATCCCTCTGGCAACTGCGAAGGAAGTCTGGGTCTCCTGTCTCACCTCGAGAGGCGTCCCTATTGCCCTGCCAAGCCTCAAGGAGAATCCCGAGGTATCCCTGGCAATTAGACATGAGTCCTGAAGTCGCTGAACCAACATGAGTTTTGAAAGGCCATCCCCGCCGTAATACGAGAACATATCCCAGATTCCCGCTGAAACTCAAGAAAAACCATGAGACTTCCCCATCGCTGCGAGATGAAGCCCGATTGCAATGCTGCGTGCAGAGCAAGTCTGTGTTCCTCATTAAACACAAAAGGAGCCTTGACTTCCTTGATGGACCTCCAGAAAGTCCCCAAGAACACTATCACAAGTCTAGCGGGACCCTGAGGTCCCCGCAGCAACACAAAAGAGCATCGTGTACCCCAAATCGACTAGAGATGAGGTGTGATTCCCCTGCATTGCATGCAGACCACATCTGAGTTCCCCATCAAACACTAAAGGAGCCTTGACTTCCTAGATGAAATTCCACATAGTCCCCAAGAAGACTGGGGACTTCAGCACCTCACAAGTCTAGAGGTGCTGAGGCCACCACAGCAACACATAAGAGCTTCGTGTACTACAAATCAACTTGACATGAGGCCAGATTCCCCTCCATTGGCTCCAGAGCCATCGTGCATTCCCCATCAAACAGATCAAGTAGCTTGACTTCTTTTAGCAACCCCAGAGATTAACCGAGAGCACCGTCCCATATCTAGAGGAACACCAAGTTCAGCACAGCAACTCGACAAAAGCTCCGTGTACCACAAATCATCTCAAGATGAGAGCTGATTCCCTGGATTGGACTCAAGAGGAATGCCAACGTTCCACAAGCAACTCAAGAGGAGGCTTCTCTCAGCTATATGTATGTGAAAGCGAACCTGATTTTGCTGCTTCAAGTGGAATGGACATCGAGATGCCCTGATTCAAAATAAGGCCGGATTTCCCTGCATTGACTTGAATGCAGGCTCATCTTTCATCTCACATAAAGAAGGGATGTCTGAATCCCTTGTGGAGACCCTAGAGAAAGCACTAGTTCCCTGCCTTATCTCGACATGAGGCCTGACTTCCCTTTGAAAACTCGAGAGGCATTCGAAGTTCAATGCTTCAAAAGGAGACGAAGCCTGACTCCTTTTCAAAATTGATAGGAATCACGATATCCCTGTGGCAACTGGACAGGAACCCTGGGTCTCTCGCCTCACTTCGAGAGGCATCCCTATTGCCCATGCAAGCCTCGAGGAGAATTCCGAGATGTCCCTCGCAACTAGAGAGGAATCTTGACGTTGCTGATCCAACACAAGTTTTGAAGGTCCATCCTCGTCGTAACTAGAAAACATAACCCAGGTTCTTGCCGCAACTCGAGAAAAACCATGAGGCTTTCACCTGGCCGTGAGATGAGGCCTGAATCCCCTGCACTGCAGGCAGAGCAATTCCCTGTTCCCCATGAATACGAAAGGAGCCTTGACTTCCTTGATGGAACTCCAAAGAGTCCCCAGGAACACTGTCACTGGTATAGAGGGACACTGAGTACCCCACAGCAACACGAAAGTGCTCCGTGTACTTCAAATCAACACGAGGTGAGGCCTGATTCCCCTGCATGGTCTCCAGAGCCATCCAGCATTCCCCATCAAACACGACAAGTGGCTTGTCTTCCTTTAGGCAACTCCAGAGTTTACCCGAGAACACCGTCCTAAGTATAGAGGAACACCACGTTCAGCACAGCAACTAGAAAACATCTCTGTGTACCTCAAATCATCTCGAGATGAGCGCTGATTCCCTGGCTTTGACTCAAGAGGAATGCCAGCTTTAAACAACACCTAAAGAGGAGGCTTCTCTCAGCTATAGGTATGTGAGAGGGACCCTGAGTTTGCTGCCTCAAGTGGCATGGACACTGAGAAGCCCTGACTCAAAATAAGGCCAGGTGTCCCTGCAGTGGCTTGAATGCAGGCTCATCTCTCATCTCACAAGATGAAGGGATGTCTGAATCCCCTGTGGAGACCCTAGAGAATACCCTAGTTCCCAGCCTCATCTTAAAAGGAGGCCTCACATCCCTTTGACAACTCGAGAGGAACACAGAGCAACATGTAAAGGCTCTGTGTACTCCAAAACAACTTGAGATGAGGCCCGATTCCCCTGCACTGCGTTCAGAGCAAGTCTGTGTTCCCCATCAAACACGAAAGGAGCTTTGACTTCCCTGATGGAAATCCAGAGAGTCCCCAGGAACACTGTCACAAGTTTCGAGGGTCCCTGAGGTCCCCGCAGCAACATGAAAATGCACTGTGTACTTGAAATCAACTCGAGTTGAGGCGCGCTTCCCATGCACTGCATGCGAAGCAAGTCTGTGTTCCCCGTAAAACACGAAAGGAGCCTTGACTTCCTTGATGGAAATCCAGAGAGTCCCCAGGAACACTTTGAAAAGTCTAGAGGGACCCTGAGAACCCCACAGCAACATGAAAGTGCACTGTGTGCTTCAAATCAACTCGAGATGAGGCCCGATTCCCCTGCATTAGCTCCAGAGCCATCACTCATTCCCCATCAAACACAACAAGTGGCTTGACTTCCTTTAGGCAACTCCAGAGATTACCTGAGAATACCGTCTCAAGACAAGAGGAATACCAAGTTCAGCACAGCAACTCGAGAAAATTCCGTGTACCCCAAATCATCTCGAGATGAGAGCTGATTCCCTGGCTTCGACTCAAGAGGAATGCCAACTTTCCACAAGCCCCTCAAGAGGAGGCTTCTTTCAGCTCTAGGTATGTGAGAGGGACCCTGAGTTTGCTGCATCAAGTGGAATGGTTACCCAGATGCCATGACTCGAAATAAGGTTGGATTTCCCTGCAGTGACTTTAATGCAGGCTCGTCTTTCATCACACATGATGAAGTGATGTCTGAATCCCCTGTGGAGACCCTAGAGAAAACCCTAGTTCCCCGGCTCATCTCGACAGGAGGACTCACAGTCTTTAGAAACCTCCAGAGGCACATGGATTTAAATGCTTCAAAAGGAGAGCATGGCTGCCTCCTCTTGAAAATTGATAGGAATCCCCAAATTACTGTGGCAACTGGAATGGACCCTGGGTCTCCCCCCTCACCTCGAGAGGCATCCTTATTGCCCTACCAAGCCTTGAATAGAATCCCGAGTTGTCCCTTGCAGCTAGACAGGAATCCTAATGTCACTGAATCAACACGAGTTTGAAGGGCCATCCCAACCATAACTTGAGAACATAACTCAGGTTCCCGCCACAGCTCAAGAAAACCGTGAGAATTCCCCCTTGCCATGAGATGAGGCCCGATTCCCCTGCATTGCATGCAGAGCAAGTCCATGTTCCCCATCAAAAACGAAAGGAGCCTTGACTTCCTAGATGAAACTCCACATAGTCCCCAAGAACTGTGTCAGAAGTCTAGAGGGACCCTGAGGTCAGTGCAACAATAGGAAAGAGCACCGTGTACCACAAATCAACTCAAGATGAGGCCCGATTCCCCTGCACTGGCTCCAGAGCAATCCTGCATTCCTCATCAAAGAGCACAAGTGGCTTGACTTCTTTTGGGCAACTCCAAGATTCCCCGAGAACACCATCCCAAGTCTAGAGCAACACCAAGTTCAGCACAGCAACTCGAGAAAAGCTCCGTGTAGCCCAAATCATTTCGAGATGAGAGCAGATTCCCTGGCTTTGAAACAAGAGCAATGCCAACTTTCCACAAGCAGCTCAAGTGGAGGCTTTTCTCAGCTCTTGGTATGTGAGAGGCACCCTGAGTTTGCTGCTTCAAGTGGAATGGACACCGAGATGCCCTGACTCTAAATAAGGCCGGAATTCCCTGCAGTGACTTGAATGCCGGCTCATCCTTCATCTCAAAAGATGAAGGGATATCTGAATCCCCTGTGAAGACCCTAGAGAAAGCCCTAGTTCCCCGCCTCATCTCGACAGGAGGCCTCACATCCCTTTGACAACACGAGTAGAACACGGAGTTCAGTGCTTCAAAAGTAGACAATGATTGAGTCCTCTTGAAAATTGACAGAAGTCCCAGTATCCGTGTGGCAACTTGAAAGGACACTGGGTCTCCCGCCTCACCTCGAGAGGCATCCCTATTGCCCTGCCAAGACTCGAGGACAATCCCGAGTTGTCCATCGCAACTAGACAGGAGTCCTGACGTAGCTGAAAAAACACGAGTTTTGACGGGCCATCCCCATCGTCACTTGAGAATATAACCCAGGTTCCCTCCACAACTCGAGAAAATCCATGAGACTTCCCGCTCGATGAGAGATGAGATCACATTCCCCTGCACTGAGTGAAGAGCAATTCCGTGTTCCCCATCAAACATGAAAGGAGCCTTGACTTCCTTGATGGAACTCCAGAGAGTCCCCAAGAACACTGATAAATGTCTAGAGGAACCCTGAGGTCACCGCAGCAACATGAAATAGTTCGGTGTACCCCAAATCAACTCGAGATGAGTCCAGATTCCCCTTCATTGGCTCCAGAGCCATCCGGCGTTCCCCATCAAACATGACAAGTGACTTGACTTCCTTTAAGCAACTCCAGAGATTCCCCGAGAACAACGTCCTGAGTATAGAGGAACACCACGTTCAGCACAGCAACTAGAAAACAGCTCCGTGTACCTCAAATCATCTCGAGATGAGACTTGATTCCCTGGCTTTGACTCAAGAGGAATGCCAGCTTTAAACAACACCTAAAGAGGAGGCTTCTCTCAGCTATAGGTACGTGAGTGGGACCCTGAGTTTGCTGCCTCAAGTGGAATGGACACCGAGATGCCCTGACTTGAAATAAGGCCAGATGTCCCTGCAGTGATTTGAATGCAGGATTGTCTTTCATCTCACAGATGAAGGGATGTTTGAATCCCCTGTGGTGACCCTAGAGAATACGCTAGTTCCCAGCCTCATCTCGACAGGAGGCCTCACATCCCTTTGACAACATGAGAGGCAAGCGGAGTTCAATGCTTCAAAAGGAGACGAAGCCTGACTCCTCTTGAAAACTGACAGGAGTCACAGTATGGCTCTGGCAACTGCAAAGGGAAACCTGGTGTCCCGCCTCACTTCGAGAGGCATCCCAATTGTCCTGCCAAGCCTCAAAAAGAATCCTAAGGTGTCCCTCGGAACTAGACAGGAGTCCTGACGTCACTGAACAAACACGAGTTTTGAAGGGCCAACTCTGCCGTAACTCGAGAATATAACCCAGGTTCCACACCACAGCTCCAGAAAAACAATGAGACTTTCCCTTCACCGTGAGATGAGGCCCGATTCCCCTGCATTGCATGCAGAGCAAGTCCGTGTTCCCCATCAAACACGAAAGGAGCCTTGACTTCCTAGATGAAACTCTCCATAGTCCCCAAGAACTCTGTCAGAAGTCTAGAGGGACCCTGAGATCAATGCAGCAACACGACAGAGCCCCGTGTACCACAAATCAACTCCAGATGAAGTCTGATTTCCCTGCATTGGCTCCAGAACAATCCTGCATTCCTCATCAAAGAGCACAAGTTGCTTGACTTCTTTTAGGCAACTCCAGAGACTCTATGAGAATACCGCCACCAGTCTAGAGGAACACCAATTTCAGCACAGCAACTCGAGAAAAGCTCCGTGTACCCCAAAACATTTCGAGATGAGAGCTGATTCCCTGGCTTCGACTCAAGAGGAATGCCAACTTTCCACAAGCAGCTCAAGCGGATGCTTTTCTCAACTATAGGTATGTGAGAGGGACCCTGAATTTGCTGCCACAAGTGGAATGGACACCGAGATTCCCTGACTCGACATAAGGCTGGATTTCCCTGCAGTGACTTGAATGCAGGCTTGTCTTTCATCTCAAAAGATGAAGTGATGTCTGAATCCCCTGTGGAGACCTTAGACAAAGCCCTATTTCCCCACCTCATCTCGACAGGTGACCTTACATCCCTTTGACAACACGAGTCGAATGCGGAATTCAATGCTTCATAAGGAGACGATGACTGAGTCCTCTTGAAAATTGACAGGAATCCCAGTATGTCTGTTGCAACTTGAAAGGACACTGGGTCTCCCCCGTCACCTCGAGAGGCGTCACTATTGTCCTGCCAAGCCTTGAGGAGAATCTCAAGGTGTCCCTCGCAACTAGACAGGAGTTCACACATCGCTGAACAAACATGAGTTTTGAAGGGCCATCCCCGCCGTAACTCTAGAACATAACCAGGTTCCCTCCACAACTCCAGAAAAACAATGAGACTTTCTCCTCACCGCGAGATGAGGCCCAGTTCCCATGCAATGTATGCAGGTTAAGTCCGTGTTCCCAATCAAAAGGAAAGGAGACTTGACTTCTTTGAAGGACCTCCAGAGAGACCCCAAGAACACTGTCAGAAGTCTACAGGGACCCTGAGGTCCCCGCAGCAACATGAAAGGGCTCCGTGTACTCCAAATCAACTCAAGATGAGGCCCGATTCCCCTGGACTGCATTCAGAGCAAGTCCGTGTTCCCCATCAAACACGAAAGGAGCCTTGACTTCCTTGATGGAACTCCAGAGAGTCCCCAGGAACACTGTCACAAGTCTAGAGAGACCCTGAGGTCCCCTGCAGCAACATGAAAGTGCACCGTGTACTTCAAATCAACTCGAGATGAGACCCGATTCCCCTGCATTGTCTCCAGAGACATCACTCGTTCCCCATCAGACACACAAAGTGGCTTGATTTCCGTTAGGCTACTCCAGAGATTACCCGAGACTACCATCTCAAGACTAGAGGAACACCAAGTTCAGCACAGAAACTCGAGAAAAGCTCTGTGCACCCCAAATCATCTCGAGATGAGAGCTGATTCCCTGGCTTTGACTCAAGAGGGATGTCAACTTTACACAAGCACCTGACGAGGAGGCTTCTGTCAGGTATATGTATGTGAGAGGGACCCTGAGTTTGCTGCCTCAAGTGGGATGAACACCGAGATGCCCTGACTCATAATAAGGCCGGAATTCCCTGGAGTGACTTGAATGCAGGCTCGTCTTTCATCAAACAAGATGAAGGGATGTCTGAATCCCCTGTGGAGACCCTAGAGACAGCCCTAGTTCTCCGGCTCATCTCAACAGGAGGCCTCACATCCTTTTGAAACTCGAGAGGCACGTGGATTTAAATGCTTCAAAAGGGGAGTATCGCTCCCTCCTCTTGAAAATTGATAGGAATCCCAAAATTCCTGTGGCAACTGGAAAGGACCTTGGGTTGCCCCTCTCACATTGAGAGGCGTCCCTATTGCCCTGCCAAGCTTCGAGGAGAATCTCGATGTGTCCCTCACAACTAGACAGGAGTCCTGATATCACTGAACCAACACAAGTTTTGAAGGGCCATCCCAGCTGTAACTCGAGAATATAACCCAGTTTCCCGCCACAACTCGAGAAAACCATGAGAATTCCCCCTCGCCGTGAGACGAGGCCTGATTCCCCTGCATTGCATGCAAAGCAAGTCGGTGTTCCCCATCAAACACGAAAGGAGCCTTGACTTCCTAGATGAAACTCCACATAGTCCCCAATAACTCTGTCACATGTCTAGTGGGACCCTGAGGTCAACGCAGCAACACGAAATATCCCCGTTTACCTCAAATCAACTTGAGGTGAGGCCTGATTTCCCTGCATTGGCTCTAGAGCAATCCAGCATTCCTCATCAAGCAGGACAAGTGGCTTGACTTCTTTTAGGCAACTCCAGAGATTCCCCGAGAACACCGTCCCAAGTATAGAAGAACACCAAGTTCAGCACAGCAACTCGAGAAAAGCTCCGTGTACCCCAAATCATTTCGAGATGAGAGCTGATTTCCTGGCTTCGAATCAAGAGGAATGCCCACTTTCCACAGCAGCTCAAGCGGAGGCTTTTCTCAGCTCTAGGTATGTGAGAGGGACCCTCAGTTTGCTGCCTCAAGTGAAATGGACACCGAGATGCCCTGACTCGAAATAAGGCCGGAATTCCCTGCAGTGACTTGAGTGCAGGCTCGTCTTTCATCTCATCAGATGAAGGGATTCCTGAATCCCCTTGAAGACCCTATAGAAAGCCCTATTTCCCCACCTCATCTTGACATGTGGCCTCACATCCCTTTGACAACACGAATGGAAAGCAGAATTCAATGCTTCAAAAGTAGACGATGACTGAGTCCTCTTGAAAATTGACAGGAATCCCAGTATCCCTGTGGCAACTTGAAAGGACACTGGGTCTCCCGCCTCACCTCGAGAGGTGTCCTCCTTATTGACTTGCCAAGTCTCGAAGTGAATCTCGAGTTGTCCCTCGCAACGAGACTGGAGGCCTGATGTCGCTGAACAAACACGCGTTATGAGGGGCCATCCCCTTCGTCACTCGAGAATATAACCCAGGTTCCTTCCGCAACGCGAGAAAGTCCATGAGACTTTCCACTCGAAGAGAGATGAGATCAAATTCCCCTGCATTGCATGCAGAGCAATTCAATGTGCACCATCAAACATGAAAGGAGCCTTGACTTCCTTGATGGAACTCCAGAGAGTCCCCAAGAACACTGATACAAGTCTAGAGTGACCCTGAGGTCACCGCAGCAACACGAAAGTGCTCAGTGTACTGCAAATCAACGTGAGATGAGGCCAGATTACACTACATTGGCTCCAGAGCCATCCGGCGTTCCCCATCAAACACGACAAGTGGCTTGACTTCCTTTAGGCAACTCCAGAGATTCCCTGAAAACACTGTCCTAAGTATAGAGGAACACCACGTTCAGCACAGCAATTAGAAAACAGCTCCGTGTACCTCAAATCATCTCGAGATGAGAGTTGATTCCCTGGCTTCGAATCAAGAGGAATGCCAACTTTCCAGAACCCCCTCACGGGGAAGCTTCTCTCAGCTATAGGTACGTGAGAGGGACCCTGAGTTTGCTGCCTCAAGTGGAATGGACACCGAGATGCCGTGACTCGACATAAGGCCGGATTTCCCTGCAGTGACATGAATGCAGGCTTGTCTTTCATCTCAAAAGATGAAGGGATGTCTGAATCCCCTGTGGAGACCCTAGAGAAAGCCCTAGTTCCCCACCTCATTTCCACAGGAGGTCTCACATCCCTTTGACAACTCGAGAGGAACACGGAGTTCAATGCTTCAAAAGTAGACGATGACTGACTCCTCTTGAAAATTGACAGGAATCCCAGTATTCCTGTAACAACTTGAAAGTGACAGTGGGTTTCCCTACTCATCTCGAGAGGCATCCCTATTGTCCAACCAAGTTTCGAGGAGAATCCCGAGGTGACCCTCACAACTAGACAGGCGTCCTGACATCATTGAACAAACAGGAGTTTTAAGAGTCCATCCCTGTCGTCACTCGAGAATTTACCCCAGGTTCCCTCCGCAACTCGAGAAAAACCATGAGACTTCCCACTCGATGAGAGATGAGATCAGATTTCCCTGCATTGAGTGCAGAGCAAGTCCGTGTTCCCCATCAAACATGAAAGGAGCCTTGACGTCCTTGATGGAACTCTAGAGAGTCCCCAAGAACACTGATACAAGTCTAGAGGGACCCTGAGGTCCCCGCAGCAACATGAAAGCACTCCGTGTACTCCAAATCAACTCAAGATGAGGCCAGACTCCCCTTCATTGGCTCCAGAGCCATCTGGCGTTCCCCATCAAACACGACATGTGGCTTGACTTCCTTTAGGCAACTCCAGAGATTCCCCGAAAACACTGTCCTAAGTATAGAGGAACACCCTGTTCAGCACAGCAACTAGAAAACAGCTCCGTGTACCTCAAATCATCTCGAGATGAGACCTGATTTCCTGGCTTTGACTCAAGAGGAATGCCAGGTTTAAACAACACCTAAAGAGGAGGCTTCTCTCAGCTATAGATATGTGAGAGGGACCCTGAGTTTGCTGCCTCACGTGGAATGGACACCAAGATGCCCTGGTTTGAAATAAGACCGGATTTCCCTGCAGTGACTTGAATGCAGGTTCGTCTTTCATCTCATAAGAGGAAGGGACGTCTGAATCCCCTGTGGAGACCCTAGAGAATGCCCTAGTTCCCCGCCTCATTTTGACAGGAGGCCTCACATCCCTTTGACAACACGAGAGGCACGTGGAGTTCAATGCTTCAAAAGGAGATGAAACCTGTCTCCTCTTGAAAACTGACAGGAGTCACAGTATTGCTCTGGCAACTGCAAAGGCAAACTTGGTCTCCCCCCTCACCTTGAGAGGCGTCCGTATTGCATTGCAACATCTCGAGGAGAATCCTGATGTGTCTCTCCCAACAAGACAAGAGTCCTGACGTCACTGAACCTCACCCCAGACCCTGCACCTGGGGTCACTCCTCCAGTTTCCAAGGTGACTCCACCTGAAATATCCTGTGTCTGTAATCACATGTGCACATCTCCAGGATGACGCCACTTCCCAGACCCAGTACCTGTGGTCACGCTTCCACAATCTCCAGGGTGATCACAACACACTGGACCATGCACCTGGGGTCACATGTCCACAGTCTGCAGGGTGACATTCTCCCAAACCCTATATCTAGGATCACATATCTACAGTCCCCTGGGTGATCCCTCCCAGACACTGTATCTGGAGTCACACATCCACAGTCTCCACGGTGACCCCTTCCCAAGCCTTGCAACTGGGCTCACAATTCCACAGTCTCCAGGGTGAATTCCTTCTGACCATTCCCCTGGGGTCACATATCCACATTCTTCAGGGTGACCAACCCAGTCCCTGTCCATGGGGTCACATATCAACAGTCTCCAGGGTGACACTCCTCCCCTGAATGCACATTTCAAGGGGAGCACAAAAAGCACACCCAAAATATGCACATTTGACAAAAGGGTTATTTTGGACTGATTAATTAAAAAAAACAAAACAAAACAAAAGAAAAAAAAAAACAGCCGCCCCAGGAGGATCTTTGAAAACCAAGTCGAAATTCCATTTTATGAAGTAGATTTACATTTGTTAAGGATATCTCCATCTTTAAGGACATGTCCCTGTCTGGACCAGGAAATAGAGGATGGCTAAATATCAAGAATGGACTAAGTATCAAGACTGACTTGATATCACTAAATGACTTGACTAAATATCAAGAAGGTCTATGGAATGGACCTGGAAGTTAATCTGCATACCACCATGTCTTTGTTTACTGTGCTTCACCTAATAATCTCCCTTAAATAGCTTCTTCCATTCCTTAACCTCCTTCTTTCATTCTTAGCTGATGATAGCATTAAAGGTAAAGTCTTGGACCATTTCAGAAAGTGACAGTTTTCCCAGGTATCTTTCAACTATATAGGAGGTATGCATGTCATATATTAAACTTCTGATTGTTTTTCTCCAATCCATCTTCCTTTCATTATGAACATCTCAGTGAAGAACATTGAGGCTAGGGGGAAAATTATCTTTCCTCTCATCTAATGCAATAAAATAGCATTCAGAGATATAGAGGAATGAACCACAGACCAATTTAAAATAAAAATAAAGGAAAGCATGAATCTAACACTTACATTACTGAGTGAGGGAATCCAGCCTCAAGTGCTACACACTGTATGATCGTATAAGACATTCTAGCAAAGGTAAAACAGACATGATAAAGAGTTTATGGAATATATGGTTGAAATATTTCACATGGTACTTTAGTGAGGAATACCTGCCACTATGCATTTGTCTAAGCACATAGATTTCTGTTTTCAGAACACAAGTAATTTATGACCTATTCACATTTATTTATTTATGGTATGGAGTGCTAAAGACTGGAATGCAGAATTTAACAAAGAATATAACAGATTGAGAAATAAATGAAAAGCTTCAGACTTCCCTAGGGGCCCAGTGGTTAAGACTCCACGTTGCCAGTGCAGGAAATATGGGTTCAATTCCTGGTCAGGGACCTAAAACCCCACATGATGCGGCACAGCCAAAAGATTTAAAAGGAAGAAGAAAAATTTTAAAAGGCCACTCTCACTCTTAGGACAAAATTATCTGACCTAAGTTCACTGTGTAAATGAATGGAATCTGCAGGCCAAAGGCAAATGTACCATACATAAACAATGGGCTCTGTAAGTTCTTTCCACGGGGGTTTGTAGCTAACAGGACTGAAACTACCATATCAGTTATTGAAGGAGCAAGCCCTGAATTTGATAAGTGATGAGTAGTGGAAGCCAGGTTTCTTACCATTGGAGTGGGAAGATACAGGCAGACAAAAGGAGAGGGTTATAATACCTGTGTCATAAGAGATCAGGTTGGAGACATCATTATAAACTATCTTTAGCCTAATGCAGAAACATATAACTCCATGTGAAAATCTTCATAACCGTCTGTATGCATAGTCTGGATACATGCATGTGTATTTCCATGCATTTTCTGCTGAGATTATTAAGTTCCCACATACAAGTTTTTATTAATATGCTCTAACAAAAAGGGACAAGGACTCTTTAAATATGTGTCTGATACTAGGACTGAGACAATAAATATGTAAAGCAGCATAATCTTAAAATGTGAGAAAGAAGGACCAAAAAGCCCCATAAAAGCTGAATTATGTAAAATAAAAGCAGGAGAGTATGGAAAAAGCTCTCAATAGCCAAAGCTAGAATGAACTAAGCAGTCTAATTGGCTGGATTATAGCCAAAAGAAAGTGAAAGTGAAGTTGCTCAGTCGTGTCTGACTCTTTGCAACCCCAAGGACTGTAAGCTATGAGGCGCCTCCATTCATGAAATTTTCCAGGCAAGAGTACTGGAGTGGGTTGCCATTTCCTTCTCCAGGGGATCTTCCCCACCCAGGGATTGAACCCAGGTATCCTGCATTGCAAGCATATGCTTTTACAGGCTGAGCCACCAGGGAAGCTCCCAAAAGTTTAAAATAATTTTCAGGTGTCCAAACTGGTAAAAAGTAAAAATTAGGTTTTATGAGTAATGTTGAATAAAAATCTCACACAGAAAGATTCTAAATAATTGATACAGACTCAGCTGTCCATCAAGTATAGGAAGATAACTCTCCTCTCCTCAAATGTGGGTCCTGCATTATGACTTCCTCCTTAATAAGGCACTCAGGATGGACGTGAGGAAAATCAACAATAAAGACAAATAACAAATGTTGGCGAAAATGTACGAAATTGAAACTCAAAACTTTACTTGTGGAGAGGTAAAATGGTGCAATCAATGTGTCCAAAACAAGCATTTTCTCGAAAACATAAAAATGTAATTATATCACTCAGTAGTGGCCACAGGACTGGAAAAGGTCAGTTTTCATTCCAATCCCAAAGAAAGGCAAAGCCGAAGAATGTTCCAACTGCCACACAGCTGCACTCATCTCACATGTTAACAAAGTAATGATCAAATTTTTCCAAGCCAGGCTTCAACAGTAAGTGAACCATGAATTTCTAGATGTTCAAGCTGGATTTAGAAAAGACAGAGGGACCAGAGATCAAATTGCCAACACCCGTTGCATCACTGAAAGAGCAAGAGAGAAAAACATCCAGAAAAATATTTACTTCTGCTTTGTTAACAATGCCAAAGCCTTTGACTCTGCAGATCACCACAAACTGTGGAAAATTCTGAAAGGTATGGGAATATCAGACTGCCTTACCTGCCTCCTGAGAAATCTGTATGCAGGTGAAGAAGCAACAATTAGAACTAGACATGGAACAATGGACTGGTTCCAAATCAGGAAAGGAGTACAGCACCCTGCTTATTTAACTTATATGCAGAGTATATCATGTGAAATCCCGGGTCTGGATGAGGCACAAGCTGGAATCAAAATTGCCAGGAGAAATATCAATAATTTCAGATACACAGAGGACACCACTCTTATGGCAGAAAGCAAAGAAGAACTAAAGAGTCTCTTGATGAAAGTGAAAGAGGAGAGTGAAAAAGTTGGCTTAAAAATCAGTATTCAGAAAACTAAGATCATGGCATCTGGCCCCATCACTTCATGGCAAATAGATAGGAAAACAATGGAAATGGTGACAGAATTTATTGGGGGGGGGGCTCAAAAATCACTGAAGATGGTGACTGCAGCCATGAAATTAAAAGACACCTGCTCCTTGGAATAAAAGTTATGACCAACCTAGACAGCATATTAAAAAGCAGAGACATTACCAACAAAGGTCCATGTACTCAAAGCTATGGTTGTTCCAATAGTCATGTATAGACGTTACAGCTGGACTACAAAGAAAACTGAGCACTGAAGAAGTGATGCTTTGGAACTGTGGTGTTGGAGAAGACTCTTGAGCATCACTTGGACTGCAAGGAGATCCAACATGTCAATCCTAAGGGAAATCAACCCTGACTATTCATTGGAAGGACTGATGCTGAAGCTGAAACTGCAGTACTTTGGCCACCTAATGTGAAGAACTGACTCATTGGAAAAGACCCTGATGCTGGGAAAGATTGAAGGCAGGAGCAGAAGGGGATAACAGAGGATGAGATGGCTGATGGCATCACCAACTCGATAGACATGAGTTTGAGCAAGCTCTGGGAGTTGGTGATGGATAGGGGAGCCTGGTGGGCTGCAGTCCACGGGGTCACAAAGAGCCGGTCATGAGTGAGTGACTGAACTGAAATATCATATGTTTTGGTAACTCCACTCCTAGATATACATCCAAAGAATTTAAAAGAGGTGCTCAAATATATACTTGTACACCAATATTTACAGCAGCAGTGTTCTTGATAATCCAAGTTAAAAACAATGAAAATGTCCACCAACAAGTGAATGGAAGAGCAAATAGGGCAGTTCCATCCATGAGATGCATTACTCTGCCATATAAAGGAATATAGTAAAATAATGCCACAGCTTCAGAAAATAGTAGGGGGCTTTACAAAAACTTAAACACAGAGTTAACATAGAATCCATCAATTCCGGTCCAGGTTATACACTCAAGATATTTAAAACCAAATACTGAAACAGATATTCAAACCCCATATTCATAGCAGCATTATTCATAGTAACCAAAAGGTGGCAGCAGCACAAGTGTTCAACAGATGACTGGATAAGCACGATGTAGTATATACACAGTGGGATCTGATTCAACCTTTAAAAACAAGATAACTCATACATGCTATAATGTAGATGAAACTTCAAGTCATTAGGTGAAGTGAAACAAGCCTGACACAAAAGGAAAAATGTTCTATGATTCCACTAGTATGAGATATCCATATAAGACAAATTCCAAGTAGAGTAAGATGGCCAGGGATTGGGGGTTATGAGTATTTAATGGTTACAGTGTCACTTCAGGAAAAGGGAACGATTCTGGAGATGAATGGTGGGGAAATTTTTACAATGAGAGTGCAGTTAATGCTATAGAAGTTCATACTTAAAATGACTCAAATAATAAATGTTGTTATATGTTTGTAAGCACAGTGAAAAAAATGACACATGGCACAACATGGAAAAGCACTAAAAACATTCTCAGTGAAAGAAACCACACTGAAAAGCCACCCAGATCATAGTCATCTTGTCACTTTAAATCCATGAAGGTTTTTAACATGAGGGAAAGCCCCAGTGATGGCTCCAGGAAAAGAAAACTGCATTAGAATGAAGAAAGACAGTTGCACAAAGCTTGGGCAGCTGATGAAAGTTGAACTGGTCCTATGGATAGGATTGTAATGTGGAAACCATAATTATCCCCCATTTTGGGGTTGTGGGCTGGTTCCCTGGGAAAGTGACCATGTTTTGGGTAAAACACATTGCGGTATTTGGTGTGAATGTAGAAAACTTTGTACCACTATTTAAAGTAGACACGTTTGAAATTTTACTAGAAAGTAAGTTACTTTTCAATACAGCCATGTAAGTCACATGCCAGAAAATCAGAGATGACATCGAACATTGCAATAGAGGCCAAGAGTTAACCTAACTAAATTCAGCTAAAGTAGTTTGATGCTAATTGCCTTGTACTAGTCCACATGGTATTAAAAGGCACCATAGGAAGAGTATATTAGTAGACACCATGCCCTGGGTGCTCTGGATGACCAGATGGAACTGAAACTATTAGATGTCTTAATTCTAGTTTTCCACATAACACTACACCAAAGCAACTGTCAGAACTAAAAAGCGAATTCACAGACTTGCCTGGCAGTCCAGTAGTTAAGACTGCACTTCCACTGCAGGGGGTACAGGTTTGATCCTCGGTCAGAGAACTAAGATCCAACATGTCGAGCTGTGGGGCCAAAAAAAAAGAAAAAAGAAAGTCAGTAGAACTGCAAGATCATTTGTGATTCTCTACACTAATAATGAACTATCAGAAAGAGAAATTAAGAAAATAATTCCTTTTACAATTGCATCCCCCCCCCCCCACATAACTAGAAATCTAACCAAGGACTTGAAAGACCTGAAAGCTAAAAACTACAAGACAATGATCAAAGAAACTAAATGGATACAAGTAAAAAGATATCCCATGCTTATGGGTGAAAATACCATTAAAATATCCATTCTAAACAAAGCAACGTACACATTCATGCAATCACTGCCAACATTTCAATGACATTTTTCACAGAAACAAAAGCAATCTTTACATCTGTGTGGAGCCACAAAGGAACCATAAGAGCCAAAGGGATCCTGCGAAAACAGAACAGGCTGGTGGCATGTCTATCCCTGACTTCAATCTAGAGTATGTACCTAAAGTCACCAGAAGACGTGTGGAATTGGCACAGAAATAGTCAAGAGAGCTCAGAAGTAAACCTACAGGTGCATGGTAATTAATTTACAAGAAAGGAACTAAAAATATATACGCGGGAAAGGACAGTCCCCCCCACCCCCCTCAATAAACCGTGCTGGGAAAAATGGAAACCACACACCAAGGAACAATATAGGACACCATCTTATACTGCAGACAAAAACTGACTAAAATCCCACAACTTTCCACATCAAGCCCTAACAGTCTTGGGTCCTCTTAAGACAGACTTTCAGCAACAGCCACACACAGAAGCTTCTTCCCAATTTTCCTCACTTTTTCTTTCAGCAGCACATCGTTGCAGGAATCTTGAGGAAACCAGACTCCCGTCAGACTCAACTGAACCCCACAATGTCCCAAAGCTGAAGCACCAATGGGTTCTGAGGAGATCATGGGTCCTGAGGAAACTAGATTCCATCAGCCAAAACTAAACCCCATAATGCCCCAAAGCCAAAATACAATGGATCCTGTGGTGACCCATCTCCTGTCAGCCTGAACTGAACCCCACAATGTCACAAAGCTGAACCCCCATAAGGTCCTGAGGAGATCAAATTCTATCAGCCTGAATTGAACCCCACAATGCCCCAAAGCTGAAACCACATGGGTCTTGTGGTGACCCATCTCCTGTCAGCCTGAACTGAACCCCACAATGTCCCAAAGCTGAACACCCAGCAGGTCCTGAGGAGACCAGATTCCATCAACCTGAACTAAACCCCACAATGCCCCCAAACTGAAGCCCCAGTGGGTTCTGAGAAGACCAGATTCCATCTGCCTGACCTGAACCTCAGAGTATCCTGAAGCTGGGTCCTGAGGAGACCAGAGTGCTGTCAGTGGCCACCAACAGCCAGGTGCTCCAGCAGAGTGGGGAGTTCCCCCTGGGGTGAGGAGAGTGTCAGGGGGGCGGGCTCTTCATTATCATGAATAGGCATGATCAAGAAGGTTTGCAGGGGCCAGGGCAAGGACAAGGGAGATAAGCTCCAGCTCCGAGTATTCTAAGTCCCCACTTTCTGAGATTGCGTGACCTACATGATCCAGACTTTGCAAGGAGCAAGCTGAGTTACAGAGGCAGAAGGAGCAGGAGGTGATGTAAAATTTTAACGTTTCCTCTTCAGGTTCAGAAAGATGAAGCCCTCCCAGGTTCCCAGGTCCTTGTGCCCCAGTGACTGTGAGCTCTTCCTTCTGGGTGTATGACCAACCCCCACACTAAGTCCCCTCTATACCCATGGCCCTGGCCCAAGCCTAACCTCCCCCTCAGGCCCTGATGAAGCTCCCCGCCCCCATTGTGCATCTCACATCCCACCCCAACGTGGTCTTTTTGAAGCCTAAACAAGACCATCCTCCTCTCCTCCCTGTGATTCCCCTCACCTGATGAAGCCAGGTCTTCATCCCTTCCAGGTGACTCCAAGGGCCTCATTCTCTCCATGTGTGTGGCCGCTCTCTGTGCCCGTCTTTATGGGCATGTGGTGATCTCCTAAAATGAGGGTTATTTGACAGAGAGAGAATGGGGTAAATGGTGGCCACCAAAGATGTGTCCCCCCAGAACAGGGCCGTATCTGGGAAAAGAGTCTTTGTAGATGTAGTTAAGGATAGCAAGGTAAGGTCATCTAGGGTTAGGGTGACCTTCAATCCAACTGACAGACTCCTTCAAAGAGACGAAAGAGGACACAAAGGGGAAGCCTCTTAAAGGCAGAGGCAGAGATGGGAGGGAGGGGGCCACAAGCCCAGGGACCCCTGGAGCCCCTGAAGTTGGAAAAGGCAGGAATGATCCTGTCCTGGAGCCTCTGGAGGGACCTCAGCCCTGTGCCACCTTGATTTCCGGTGTCTGGTCTCCAGGACTGAGAGAGGATGAACTCCTGTTGTTTTAAACCACCCAGCATGTGATCATGTTAGAGAAGCCACAGAGCAGCCACACAGACCCTGCTCTGTAGGATCCTAGAAATGTGGGTCTCATTAAAGCAGATGAAGGGTGGATTACAGAACCCTTAAAATCAGCTCTGGACCCTCAGAAATGCTAAAGCAGTGGCTGGGCTCCAGAATGTTGAGGGGTCAAGTCTGAAGCCTGTGCCTAGGGGTACTGGGTGCACACGCCTCCCCGGGTTCTTACACCAGTACATGTGGTGTAACATCTCAGTCTTGATGGAGGACATTTAATATCAATGGCCACATTGCTAATTAAGAAGCCACCAGTTGCACAGGTGAAAGCCCAATTAGGGCACTTGCTTCAGGGATGAGCAATTCTGAAGATGGTCAGGGATGGGGACTTACTCATGTGTAGCCAGCCAGCAGCCCTTGCACATACCCCACCCCCTCCCTCCCAAGGAGGGACCTCAGTGGGAAGCTGGGAGACTACACGGAGTCATCTCTAAGTAAATGCTGGCTGACCCCCAGGCTAGCCATTCCTGAACCTCATCCACCCTTCATAGATAAAACACTTGAATATGTGCAAAGACCTCACAGGCTGGAGAAAAGTGGAGCCACTCCAGCGACAGCATGCTTACTGACGTGGCTCCTGTAGGTCAGGCAGAATGGTCCTGGCCTGGGTGATCTGGAAGCTTTGCACTTTCCTACCTGAGTTACTCCTCCTGTGCTGCTCCCATTGCCTGTTTTCTTGCTTCCTCATTTCTGCCTGAGAAGATTTCCAACAGCAGGAACAGGTGACACAGCCCATCCTTAGGAAGTGACAGCTTAGCACCTCCTGCAGAAGGTCCAGCAGAGCCCAACACAGACCCAATCCCCCGAAACACTATGGGCCCTCACTCTCTCTTATCAAGCCAACCCTGCAAGATCTAAGCAGAAAGACAGCATCAGGTACAGCTGCAGGCACTTGAGGGGGTTTATATAGACCTCAACCCAGGCACACATCCAAAGGGCAGGCCAGTCAGGTCAGCCAATCTGCCCACCTGGGCTTGTGGTTTCAGAAAATGGGCCTCGTTGTCCTGGCCAGGGTTCCAGGAACAGGTGTGGGTCCTTTGGGTCAGGATGGATATGGGGCTGCTGCTCTGACTTGTTTTCTCATCTTCTTCTCTGACCTATAAGTGGGAGAGGATTTCAGGAAGGCCTTCTTCTAATGAGAGGGACCCAAGGGTCAGGGAGAGGATGGGTGGTGGGTGGAGACAGACTCAGTGCCCAGGTGCTATGGGACCCTCTGGAAAACCTGCTGGAAGGAGGCTGCAACCAGTGAAGCCCAAGGTCACAAAACTATCCTGAAGCTGCTGTATGTTACCTCAGGTCCTCCTCTGAGGGTCTCAAGGTCAGATCTGTCCAACAGAGGAGCTGGGGGCTCTTTGCAGTGAGGGCTCTGTGAACAGCTCCTGGGTGCTGGGCCCTGCAGGATACCTGCCCAGGTGAGCCCCATATCCTGGGAGGCACCTGCCCATAAGAACCATGTATCCTGGGAGGGGCGAGTGAACAAGTATTCTCTCTGTGCAGTTATCACAGATTAGCTTAGTGACTCTCACGTGGGCAGTGCTGGAATTAGATGAGAACAAGGACATGTTGGGGGACGTTCCCTGAAACACCCCCCAGGCCCATCCAGAGTGAAGAGTTCAGTAGGTGGGTACTGGTTGCTGTGCTGGGGTGGGAGGTTTCATGGGTGCCTCTTGTGTCTTCACCTGACACCACAGAGGCCTCTGCAGGACACAGAAGACAGCCTGCCCAGGGACGGTGTGAGCCCCTGGCGACCAGGCACGGGAAGTGAGAGGGAAGGACCAGGCTGAGGGGGCCTTTCTGCTCTGAGTTGGGAGTGGACAAGCAAGTGGTGAGTGTGATCTAGGAAAGTGGCTCTGGTGATGGGAGGCTTGTTGAGGCCGTCTGAGTACGAGTTGGAAAAGAATGTTCAGACATAGAGCATTTCAGAAGGGAGTGAGTTTGTATTAAGAACAAAGAGCAGAGATAAAGTGGGCACTGTGGGCTCAGGGGGCCAACCACCTGACAGACTAGGGAAAGTTGACTGATTTCCTGGGTTAAGAGCCAATTTTTACAGTTTCAAGGCAAAGAAAATTCCTACTGGAAGGTTGATATTAGGTGATTGGGTGGGGTACCATAGGGTGTTTACTGGAGTGGGCATCCTTGCCTGGTAGGGAGTCAGGAAGCTCATTAGCGATGATCAGGTGCTTTTGGCAACAGTTGCAAAGGGGGCCCAGTCCGATTCACAGGTGACCTTGGTTCTGGGGCCCACTTCTATGGCCTTGGTGTGAGGACTCCCAGTTGTGGCCTTGGGGAAGGAGTCACCTCAACAAGACTGACCCTGCTTCAGAGTAAAAGTTCCATCAAGTTTTCTCTGCAGGAGAGATCTAGTGATCCTAGATCTGTTTGGAAAAGTCTTGGACACTGCAGGGACACATACTGAGTGTGAAACTGGATATTGAACCTTGTTGGCAAAATTCACCTTTTCTCTCTGTTGGCATTAAAAGGGTGTGGGCTGACAGCTACCTGAGAATCCATCCAATTGACAATTTCCTATTTACAACATAAATGAGTTTGGTCAAATTATTTCTATTTCTATGCAAACAGGCAGCTTGCAACACCTTGTGGCAGGATCATTTCCAATAGATTGTCAACTAATCAAGGTAACAACATTATGACACTCAACACATTTAGATATAATTTCCTAAGCCTTTTTCTTGAGGGACAGACCCAATATGAGCTAGGAATGTGTTCAAAAGGCTCAGAAAGTGCAGGAAAATACACTGGCTATGACTGGAAATTAGGGTCTCTGTGCAAACCTGGAGTTCTGACATCTTACAATCTAGACAGTTCCTGATAGACAGATGCATGAAAAACACTCTACTTTTATGTTTTTCTTTCATCAAAGGAACATGGATTTCCTAGCATTCTGTGTGCTGAGAGTAACTCACTGCTCTAAAATGCTTGCTTGGACTTCATTTTTCAGTAAGAACTTCCCCTGACTGTGTTACAGTCAGGACGGTCCCACACTCACAGGTAAAAAACAAACTAGCATCCAAACGTTTGTTCCATCAGGTTTTCTCTGTAGGAGAGATCCAGTGATCCTAGGTCTGTCTGGAAAATGCTTGGGTAGTGCATGGACACATACTGAGTGTGAAGCTGGATCCTGGACCTTGTTGGCTAAATCAGCATTTTCTTTCAGGTGGTCCTAAAATGGTGCAGAGTAGCAACTGCCTGAAGATCCATCCAATTGCTGTTTTCTTACTTGTGACAGCAATATCTTTGGTCAGACCTCTTGGATTTCTGCAGCAAACATGGGACTTTCAATTCCTTGCCACTGGATCATTTCCAATGGCAGGTAAACTCATTAGGTAACCAGACTCGATGGCATTCAGCACTCTCAGACACACTCCTACAGCCTGTTTCTTCATAGACAGTCCCAGGATGACCTAGGAATGGGTTCGCTAGTATCAGAAATGTGAGCAAACATACTGGCTGTGACTCTGAAAATTAGGTGCTCTGTGCAAATCTGGAGTTTTAACATTTTAGAATCTAGACAGTTTCTGATAGATGTCTGAAATACACTCCTTTTTATTTTTTGCCTTTCATTCCTCAAAGAAACACAGATTTCACAGCATTATGTTTGCTGAGAGTGACAGACTGCTTGGAAATTCTTGCCTGGAAGTCATTTTGAAGTAACAATTTCCCCTCCCCTGTGTTACCATGGGAAATGCCCCCACACTGACAGAGAAAAGTAAACAAATGTCAAAACATCTGTTCCGTGAAGTCCCCTGTAGGAGGGATCCAGTGATCCTAAGTCTGTCTGGAAAATTCTTGGATAGTGCTTGGACACATGCTCAGTGTGAACCTGGATTCTGGACCTTGTTGGCAAATTAGAATTTTCTCTGTGTTGGCCACAGTAGGCTGGGGTTTAGCAACTCCTTGAAAATCAGTACACTTGCTCTTTTCCCACTAACGACAGCAATAGCTTTGGTCAAAACACTGGAATTGCTGAAGCAAGCAGGCAGCGTGCAACTCCTTGTGGCAAGATCATTTCCATTGGAATGCCAATTAAACTACTTAGAAACAGTATGGCACTCAGCTGTGTCAGACACACTCCTCCAGACTCTCTCCTCATGGTGTGTCCCAGTAAGATAGAGTACTGTGCTCATGAACCATGGAAAGTTCAGGGAAACTTACTGGCTGTGTCTCTGGAATTGAGGGCATCTGTGGAAGCGTGGTCTTCTCACATCTTAGAATCCAGACAGCAGTCATGGATAGAGAGATGCCTGAAAAGCACCCTATTCATTGCCGCTCATTCCACGAGTGAACACAGGTGTCCCAGCATTCTGTTTGCTGAGAGTAACCCGCTAAGTGGAAACCCTTGCCTGGAAGTCATTTTTAAGTAAAAATTTCCCCTCACGTGTGTTACACTAGGGAAGGCTCCCACACTCACAGGGAAAAGCAAGCAAACATCAAAATGTCTCTTCCATCAATTTTTCTCTGTCAGAAGGATCCAATGGCCCCAGGTCTCTCTGGAAATTTCTTGGATACTGCAAGGGAAACATACTGACTGTGAACCTGAATATTTGACCTTCTTGGCAAAATTAGCATTGTCTCTCTTTTGGCACTAACAGGATGTGCGCTGGCAGCTGCCTAAAAATCCATCCAATTGATATTTTCCTACTTCTGACATCAATAGGTTTGGTCAAATCTTTCAGGTTTCTGACACAAGCAGGTGGCTTGCAACCCCATCGAGCTGGATCATTTCCATTAAAATGTCAAATAATCCAGGTAACAACAGTATGGCTCTCAGCAATCTTAGATAATTTCACAGCCAGTTTCCTCTGAATCAGACCCAATAGGAGCCAGGAATGTGTTCATAAGGCTCTGAAAGTGCAATGAAATATACTGGCTATGACTTTGGAAATTAGGCCCTGTGTGCAAACCTGGAGTTCTCACATCTTAGACTTTAGATAGTTCCTGACAGATAGATGCCTGAAAAACACCCACTTTTATGTCTTTCATGCATTTAAGTAACATAGTTATCCCAGATTTCTGTGTGATGAGAGTAACACACTGGTTGAAAATCCTTGCTTGAAGGTGATTTTTCAGTAACAATTTCCCATGACTGTGTTACTGTAGGGAAGACCCCCAAACTCACAGGAAAAAGAAAACAACCAACCAAATGTCTATTCTATAAAGTTTTCTCTTTAGGAGAGATCCAATGATCCTCTGCCTGTCTGGAAAATTCTTGGATACTACAGGGACATATACTGAGTGTGAATCTGCATCCTTGAATCTGTTGGCAAAATTAGCAAATTTTGTCGGTTGGATCTAAAAGAGTGCGGCCTTAGCAACTGCCTGAAGATTCATCCAATTGGTCTCTTCCTAATAATGACAGTGATAACATTGGTCAAACCTTTGAGGTTTCTAAAGCAAGCAGGCGGCTCACTACTCCTATCTGCTGGCCCATTTCCAGTGGAATGTCACCTCATCTAGTTAAGCACTGTATGGCACCCAGCCCTCTCAGACATACTCCTGCATCCTGTTTCCTCATGGGCAGGCCCAGTTTGAATAAGGAATGTGTTTAAAGCCTTGGAAGGTGCAGGGAAACACAGTACCCTAACTCTGGAAGTTAGGACCCTGGGAAAGCCTTGAAGTCTCATGCCTTGAGTTCTAGACAGTTCCTGATAGATAGAGGCCTAAAAATACACTCCGTATGGATGCCTTTCCGTCCTCGAAGGAACATAGCTTTCCCAACATTCTGTGTGCTGAGAGTCACACGGTGCTTGAAAACACTTGCTTGTAGGCCATTGGTCAGTAGAAAATTCCCCTGAAGGTGCAATGGTAGGGAAGGCTCCCACACTCACTGGGAAAGGCAAACCAACATCCAAACGTGTACTCCATAACATTTTGTCTTTAGGTGCGATCAAGTGAGCCTAGGTCTGTCTGGAGAATTCGTGGGTATTGTGGGGACACATCATGAGTGTGAACTTGTATATATGAACTTGGTGGCAAAATTCTCATTTTCATCTCCCACACTCATTTTGGGACCACATTGGTTCTAAAATGGTGCAGTGTAGCAAATCCTTGAAAATCCATCCAATTGCTGTTTTCTTACTTTTGACAGTGATAGATTTGTCCACCCTTTGGAATTTCTGAAGCAAGCAGGTTGCTCACCACTCCAGCCACTAACTGATTTCCATTGTACTGGCACCTCATGCAGGTAAGCACAGTATGCTGCCCAACACACTCGGATACACTCGTGCAGCCTGTTTCTTCAGGAGCAGTCCCAGTATATACTTGGAAAGTGTTTACAAGGCTTGAAAAGTTCATGGAAACACACTGCCCTGACTCTGGGTGTTAGGATCCCTAAGAAAGACTGAAGGTCTCACGACTTAGAATGTAGACAGCTCCTGATAGATAGAGGGCTGAAAGCACTCTCTGTTGATGCATTTCTTTTCTTGAAGGAACATAACTTTCCAAACATTTTGTGTGCAGAGAGACACACACGGCTTGAATATGCTGGCATGGAGGTCATTTTTCAGTAGCACTTTCCCCTGATGGTGTGACCATGGGGATGCCACACTCTCCATTTTTAGAGAAAGACAAATTAGCATTCAAACGTCTGTTCCATCACATTTTCTCAGTAGGATCGATCCACTGAGACTAGTTCTGTCTGGAAACTTTGTGGATACTGCATGGAGACATCCTGAGTCTGGACATGGATACCGGATTTTTGGGGCAAAAGTAATATTTTTTCTCTTGATTTGGGAAAATGCTACGGCCTTGCAACTGCTTGGAAATCCATCCAATTGCTGTTTTCTTCCTTCTGACAATGATAGCTTTGGTCCATCCTTTGGGATTTCTGAATCAAGCAGGCGACTCACCACTCCTACCCTCTGGCCCATTCCCAGAGGAATGTCATCTCATCTAGGTAAGCACAGTATTGGTACCATACAATCTCAGACACTCTCCTACAGTCTGTTTCCTCATGGGCCATCCCTATATGAGCTAGGATGTCTTTGGGAGGCTTGGAAGGTGTAGGAAAAATAGTGCCTTGACTCTGGTAGTTAGGTCCCCTGGACAAGCCTGGAGGTCAATGTTAGATTCTAGACAGTTACTAATAGATATAGGCCTAATAACACACTCTCTGTTGATGCCTTTTCTTCCTTGAAGAAACATACTTTTCCCTGCATTCTCTGTGCTGGGGATCACACACTGCTTGAGAACGCTCTTTGGAGGTCATTTTTCAGTAGAAACTTCCTCTGACAGTGTAACCTTAGGGAAGGCCCCCACACTCACTGGAAAAGGCAAACCAACATCCAAACTTCTGTTGCATCACATTTTGTCTCTAGGAGTGATCCAGAGAGCCTAGGTCTGTCTGGAAAATCGTGTATACTGCAGGACCACATCCTAAGTGTGAACCTGGATACTGGAACGGGTGGCACAATTCACATTTCTCTTTCGGTTTGTCCTAAAACTGTGTGGCCTGGCACCTGCTTGAAAATCCATCTAATTGCTGTTTTCTTACTTTGAAGAGCAATAACTTTGGTTCACCCTTTGGGATTTCTGAAGCAAGCAAGGAGATCACCACTCCTAGTCATGGGCCTATTTCCAGTGGAATGTCACCTTATCTAAGTAAGCACATAATGGCCCCTCTGTATACTCAGACACACGCCCACAGTCTGTGTCCTCATGGACAGTCCCAGTGTGACCTAGGAATATGTTTACAAAGCATTAAAAGGGCAAGGAAGACACTGCCCTGACTCTGGAAGTTCCGTTCTCTGGGAAGGCTGGAGGGCTCTTGTTAGAATCAAGACAGTTCTTCATAGATAGAGCCCTGAAAACACACTCTCTGTTGATACCCTTCCTTCCTCGAAGAAACAGTACTTTCCCAGTATTCTGTGAACTGAGAGTCACACATTGCTTGAAACCGTTTGCTTGCAGGTCATTTTTCAGTAGCAATTTCTTGTGATGTTGTGACAATAAGGATGTCCTCTACACTCACAGGGTAAGGCAATCCAAGATCCAAACATCTGTTCCATCACATTTTCTCTATCAGAGCAGCCAGTGAGCCTAGGTCTTTGTGAAATATGGGTAGATACAGCAGAGACACCTCCTGAGTCTGACAGTGGATACCGGAACTTGATGGTCAAATTTGCAACTGCTAGAAAATCCATACAATTGCTTTTTTTTTTTAAATTTCTAACAGTGGTCACTTTTGACCCACCTTTGGGATTTCAGAAGCAAGAAGGCAGCTCGCAAGTGCTGCTGATGGCCTATTTGCAATGGAATGTCACCTCACCTGGGTAACAACAGCATGGCACCCTGCAGTCTGAACACATTCCTGCAGCCTGTTTCCTCATGGGCAGTTCTGGGATGATGTAGGAAGGTGGTTAAAAGCCTGGGTTAGTGCAGGGAAACACACTGCCCTGACTCTGTAAGTTAGGTCCTCAGGGTAAGACTGGAGGTCTCACATCTTAGAAATCTAGACAATTCTTGATAGATAAAGGACTGAAAATTCATTCTCTGCTGATGCCTGTCTTTCCTTGAAGGAACATTGTTTACCCAACATTCTGCTTCCTGACTGTCACACACTTGCTTGGAGGTCATTTATCACTAAGAATTTCCCCTGAAGATGTGACTGGAGGGAAAGCCCCACAAACACAGTAAAAGGGAACCACATTCAAATGTCTGTTCCATCACGTTTGCTCTGTAGGTGAGATATAGTGAGCCTAGTCCTATCTGGAAAATTCTTGGATACTGCAGGGACACATCATGACTGTGAATCTTGATAGCAGATCTTGGTGGCAAAATTTGCATTATCCTCTCCATTGGGCTTAAAACGTTGTGCCCTAACAACAGCTTGAAAGTTCATTTAATATCTGTTTTCTTACTTCTGACAATGATAGCTTTGTTCCAGCTTTCTGGATTTCTGAAGCAACAGGCGGTTCATAACTCCTAGTCCCTGGCCCATTTCCAGTGGAATGTCAGTTCATTTGGTAAGGGCAGAATGACACACAGCACACACGGACACTCTTCCATCGCCTGTTTCATCATGGACATTCCTGAGTGATCTTGGAATGTGCTTACAAGGCTCAAAATTTGCAGGGAAACACTGCCCAGACTCTGGAAGATGGGTCCTCTGGACAAGCCTGGAGATCTCACATCTTAGAATATAGACAGATCCTGATAGATAGAGGCCTGAAAACACACTCTCTATTGATGCCTTTCCTTCCTCAAATGAACGTAGCTTTCCCAGCATTCTGTGTGCTGAGAGTCACATACTGCTTGAAAATGCTTGCCTGGAAGTTGTTTTTCAGTAGCAATTTCCCTTGATGGTTTGACCATAGGGAAGTCCACCACACTCACAGGAAAAGGCAAAACATCATCCAAACGTCTGTTCCATCATGTTTCTCTGTAGGAGAGATCCTAGGGTTAGGGTTAGGGTTAGGGTTAGCCTAGGTCTGTCTTGAAAATTCTTCAGTGCTGTGGGGACACATCCTGCGTGTGAACCTGAGTAATGGACCTTGGTGGCAAATTTCGCATTTTCCTCTAGGTTGGCCCTAAAATGTTGGGAAAGCAATGGCCCTTTGAGTAAGGAAAGGCGTCACCAGAGAGTGTGTTTCCAGGCCTCTATCTATTAGGAACTGTCTAGATTGTAAGACGTGAGACCTCCAGTCTTGCCCAGATGACCTAACATCCCGAGTCAGGGGATATGTTTCCATACAATCTCTGAGCCTTGTAAATACATTCCTAGGTCATACCAGGACTGCCAAGGAGGAAACAGGCTGTCAGAGTGTGTCTGAGAGAGCTGGGTGCCATGTGGTGCTACCTATATTATGTGACATTTCACAGGAAAGGGACCACCAGATAGAAGTGGCAAGCAGACTGCTTGCTTCAGAAATTACATGGGTGAACCATATCTGTCACTGTCAGAAATAAGAAAACAAGTACTGGATGGATATTTAAGCAGTGGCTATGCCAAACCATTTTAGTGCCAACTGAGAGAAAAAGGTGAATTTTGTCCTGTATTCAGGTTCACACTCAGGATGTGACCCCACAGGATCCAAACTTTTCCAGATAGACCTGGGTTCACTGGACCTCTCTAACAGAGAAAACGTGATGGAACAGGTATTTGGATGCTTGCTTGTCTTGTGATTGTGGGCGCTTCCCTACTGTCACAGTCTCTGGGGAAATTGCCACTGAAAAATGAACTCCAAGCAAATGTTTTCAAGCAGTGTGTGACTCTCAGCACACAGTACATTGGGAAAGTTATGTTCCTTCAATGAAGGAAAGGCATCAACAGAGAGTGTGTTTTTTATAGCAGGAACTGTTCAGCTTCTAAGATGTGAGAGCTCAGGCCTGATTAAAGGACCTAAGTTCCAGAGTCAGGACAGTGTGTCTTGCTGCACTTTCTGAGACTTCTAAATGCATTCCTAGGGCATACCAGGTCTGCTCCTAAGGAAGGATGCTGAGGGAGTGTATCAGACTGTGCTGGGTGAAATACTGTGGTCACATAGATGAGGTGTCATTCCACTGGAAATGGGCCTGCAGCTAGGAGTTGCAAGTCATTCACATGCTTCAAAAATCCCAAAGGGTGAACCAAAGCTAGCATTGTCAGAAGGAAGAAAACAACATTCAGATGGAATTTCAAGCAGTTGCTCGGCGGCACTCTTTTAGGGCCAAGTGAGAGAAAAATGCATATTTTAATACCAACGTCTGGTATCCAGATTCAAACATAGGTGTTTCCCCGCAGTGTCCACGGATTTTCTAAATAGACTTACATTGATGAATGGCCCCACCAAGAAAACGTGATTGAACAGATGTTTGGAAGTGCTTTTGAACTTACCTGTGAGTGTGGCGCCTTCCCTACAGTCACACCTCCAGGGGAAATTGCTAATGAAAAATGACCTCCAACAAGCGTTTTCAAGGAGTGTGTGACACTCAGCACACAGAATGTTGAGAAAGCTATATTCCTTTGAGGAAGGAAAGGCATCTCGAGAGAATATGTTATCAGGCCTCTACCTGTCATGAACTGTCTAGATTCAAACATGTGAGTCCTCCAAGTTTCCCAGAGGACCTAAATACCAGAGTCAGGGCAGTGTGTTTCCCACCACTTTCTGAGATTTGTAAACACATTCCTAGGTCAAACCAGATCTGACCATAAAATTCATGCTGCAAGAGTGTGTCTCAGAGTGCTGGGTGACATATTGTGCTAACCTAGATGAGATGACATCTCCCTGGAAAGGGGCCAGGTGCTTGGAGTGGAGAGCCTCCTGCTTGATTCATAAATCCCAAAGGGTGCACCAACACTATCACTGTCAGAAGTAAGAAAACAGCAATTAGATGCATTTTCAGGCAGTAACTAGGTTTAACCATTTTAGGGCCAACTGAGAAAACAATGGAAATTTTGCTGCCAAGGTCCAGTATCCAGGTTCAAACATAGGGTGTGTAGGAACAGTATCCATGAGCATTCTAGACAGTTAGGTTGAATGGATTGCTCCTATCAAGAAAACGTGATTGAGCAGACGTCTGGATGATCCTTTGCCTTTTCCTGTGGGTGTGGCGGTCTTCCCTAAGGTCACAACATCAGGGGAAGTTGCTACTGAAAAATTACTTCTAACAAGCCTTTTCAAGCAGTTTGTGACTCTGAGCACACAAAAAGCTGGGAAAATTATGTTCCATCCAGGAAGGTAAGGCATCAACAGAGAGTGTTTTATCAGGCCTCTGTGTATCACAAACTGTATAGACTCAAAGATGTGAGACTTCCAGGTTTGCCCTGAGGACCCAAATTCCAGAGTCAGAGCATTGTATTTCCCTACACTTTCTGAGATTGCATCCAAGTACCATATTTTGGACTCGATTGTTGACCATGATGGCTACTCCATTTCTTTTAAGCGGTTCCTGCCCACAGTAGTAGATATAATGGTCATCTGAGTTAAATTCACCCATTCCTGTCCATTATAATTTGCTGATTCCTAGAATGTCGACATTCACTCTTGCCACATCCTGTTTGACCACTTCCAATTTGCCTTGATTCAAGGACCTAACATTCCAGGTTCCTATGCGATATTGCTCTTTACAGCATTGGACCTTGCTTCTATCACCAGTCACATCCACAACTGGGTACTGTTTTTGCTTTGGCTCCATCCCTTCATTCTTTCTGGAGTTATTTCTCCACTGAACTCCAGTAGGATATTGGACACCTACCGACCTGGGGAGTTCCTCTTTCAGTATCCTATCATTTTGCCTTTTCATACTGTTCATGGGGTCCTCAAGGCAAGAATACTGAAGTGGTTTGCCATTCCCTTCTCCAGTGGACTACATTCTGTCAGACCTGTCCACCATGACCCGTCCGTCTTGGGTGGCTCCACACGTCATGGCTTAGTTTCATTGAGTTAGACAAGGTTATGGTCCATGTGATCAGATTGGCTAGTTTTCTGTGATTATGATTTCAGTGTCTGCCCTTTGATGCCCTCTCACAACACCTACCATCTTATTTGAGTTTCCCTTACCTTGGACGTGGGGTATCTCTTTACAGCTGCTCCAGCAAAGCACAGCCACTCCTCCTTAACTTGGACAATGGGTATCTCCTCAGGCCGCCCCTCCTGACCTTGAATGTGGAGTAGCTCCTCTCGGTCCTCCTGCACCCGTGCAGCTGCTGCTCTGTGGACGTGGGATTGCTCCTCTTGGCCACAGCCCCTGACCTTGGGCATGGGGTAGCTCATCTCAGCCACCTCCCCTGACCTCAGGCATGAGGTAGCTCCTCTCGGCCGCTGCCCCTGGTCTCGGACATGGGGTGGCTCCCCTCAGCCACTACCTCTGACCTTGGGCGAGAGATAGCTCCTCATGGCCATGCTTCTGCATGGTCCGTCACAGCCTGCACCATTTGAATGCCGAGTTCCAAAGAATAGCAAGGAGAGATAAGAAAGCCTTACTCTGATCAATGCAAAGAAATGGAGAATAACAACAGAATGGGAAAGACTAGAGATCTCTTCAAGAAAATTAGAGATACCAAAGGAACATTCCATGCGAAGATTGGGTTCAATAAAGGACAGAAATGCTATGCATCTAACAGAAGCAGAAGCTGTTAAGAAGAGGTGGCAAGAATACACAGAACAACTGTACAAAAAAAGATCTTCATGACCCAGATAATTATGATGGCGTGATCAGTCACCTAGAGCCAGACATCCTGGAATGTGAGGTCAAGTGGGCCTTAGAAAGCATCACTACAAACAAAACTAGTGGAGGTGATGGAATTCCAGTTAAGCTATTTCAAATCCTAAAAGATGATGCTGTGAAAGTGCTGTACTCAATAGGTCAGCAAATTTGGAAAACTCAGCAGTGGCCACATGACTGGAAAAGATCAGTTTTCATTCCAATTCCAAAGAAAGGCAATAACAAAGAATGCTCAAACTACTGCATAATTGCACTCATCTCACACGCTAGTAAAGTAATGCTCAAAATTCTCCAAGCCAGGCTTCAGCAATACATGAGCCGTGAACTTCCAGATGTTCAAGCTGGTTTTAGAAAAGGCAGAGGAACCAGAGATCAAACTGCCAACATCTGCTGGATCATTGAAAAAGCAAGAGAGTCCCAGAAAACATATATTTCTGCTATATTGACTACGCCAAAGCCTTTGATTGTGTGTATCACAATAAACTGTGGAAAATTCTGAAAGAGATGGGACTACCAGACCACCTGACCTGTCTCTTGAGAAACCTATGTGCAAGTCAGGAAGCAACAGTTAGAACTGGACATGGAACAACAGATTGGTTCCAAATAGGAAAAGGAGTATGTCAAGGCTGTATATTGTCTCCCTGCTTATTTAACTTATATGCCGAGTACATCATGAGAAACACTGGGTTGGAAGAAGCACAAGCTGGAATCAAGACTGCCAGGAAAAACATCAGTAACCTCAGATATGCATATGATACCACCCTTATGGCAGAAAGTGAAGAGGAACTAAAAAACCTCTTGATGAAAGTGAAAGAGGAGAGTGAAAAAGTTGGCTTACAGCTCAATATTCAGAAAACTAAGATCATGGCATCTGGTCCCATCACTTCATGAGAAAGAGATTGGGAAACAGTAGAAACAGTGTCATACTTTATTTTTGGGGGCTCCAAAATCACTGCCGATGGTGATTGCAGCCATGAAATTAGAAGATGCTTACTTCTTGGAAGGGTTAAGACCAACCTAGATAGCATATTAAAAAGTGGAGACATTTCTTTGCCAACAAAGCTCCATCTGGTCAAGGCTATGGTTTATCCAGTGGTCATGTATGGATGTACGAGTTGGACTGTGAAGAAAGCTGAGCACTGAAGAATTGATGCTTTTGAACTGTGGTGTTGGAGAAGACTCTTGAGAGTCCCTTGGACTGCAAGGACATCCAACCAGTCCATCCTAAAGGAGATCAGTCCTGGGTGATCATTGGAAAGACTGATGCTGAAACTGAAACTCCAGTACTTTGGCCACCTGATGTGAAGAGTTGACTCATTGGAAAAGACCCTGATGCTGGGAGGGCTTGGGGGCAGGAGGAGAAGAGGATGACAGAGGATGAGATGGCTGGATGTCATCACCAACTCGATGGTCATGAGTTTGTGTAAGCTCCGGGAGTTGGTGATGGACAGGGAGGCCTGGTGTGCTTCGATTCATGGGGTCCCAAAGAGTCGAATACAGCTGAGCGTCTGAACGGAACTGAACTCTTTCTGAGCATTGTAAACACATTCCTAGGTCATACCAGAAGTGCCCTTAAGAAAAAACAGGCTGCAGGAAGATTTCTGAGATTGCTGGGTGCCATGCTGCACTTACCAAGATGATGTAGCATTCCACTGTAATTGGGCGAGCGGCTACGAGTTGCTAGCTGCTTACTTGCTTCAGAAATCCCAAAGGGTGTACCAAGTGATCACTGCCAGAAGTAAGAAACCAGCAGCTAAATGCATTTCCAGGTAGTTGTTATGCTCTACTGTTTTTGGCCAACTGAGAGAGAAAGGTGAATTTTGCCACCAAGGTCTACTGGCCATGTTCACACCTAGGATGTGTCCACTCAGGATCCAAGAATTTCCCAGACAGACCTAGGCACACTGAATCTCCACTACAGAGAAAACATGATGGAACTGACCTTTGGTTGTTGCTTTTCCTTTTCCTGTGAGTTTGGTGGCCTTCCCTATGGTCACACTATCAGGAGCAATTGCTAATGAAAAAGGACTTCCAACAAGTGTTTTCAAGCAGTATGTGACTCTATGGACATGGAATACTGGAAACCTACGTTCCATTGAGGAAGGAAATGTATTTATAGACAGTGTGTTTTCAAGAATCTGTCTATTAGGAACTGTCTAGCTTCAAAGATGTGAATTCTCCATATTTGCCCAGAGGACCTCAATTCCAAAGTCAGGGCAATGTGTTTTCCTGCACTTTTTGAGCTTTGTAAACACATTTCTTGGTCATACCAGGACTGCCCATGAGGAAACAGGCTCTCTATATGAGGAACTGTCTAGATACTAAGATATGAGACCTCTAGGTTGGTACAGAGGACCTAAATTTCAGAGCAAGGGCAGTGTGTTTTTGAGCATTTTCTGAGCTTTGTAAACACATTTCTGAGTAACGCCAGGTCTGCTCATGAGAAAACAGGCTTCAGGTGTGTGTCTGAGGGTGCTGAGTACCATACTGTGCTTACCTAGATGAGGTAACTTTCCATGGCAAATCGGCACGTGACCAGGAGTTGTGAGCCATCAACTTGCTTCAGAAATCTTGAATGGTGGACTAAAGTTTGCACTGTCAGAAGTAAGAAAAAAGTAATTGGGTGGATTTTCAAGCAATTGCTAGCCACACCTCTTTATGGCTCCAGAGAGAGAAATACAAATTGTGCACCCTAGGCCCTTTATTCAGGTTCACACACGGGATGTGTTCCCTCGTGATTCAAGAAATTTCCAGACAGACCTTTGCTCCCCAGAGTTCTTCTACAGAGAAAACTGGTTGGAACAGCCATTTGGATGTTGCTTTGCCTTTCCCTGTGAGTGTGGGGCCACTACTTATGGTCACAGCCTCAAGGAGATATTGCCACTGAAAATAGACTCGCAAGTAAGCACTTTTCAAGAAGAGTGTGACTCTCAGGTCGCAGAATGTGAAGAAAGCTATCTTCCTTTGAGGAAGGAAAGACGTCCACAGAGAGTGTGTTTTCAAACCTCTATCTTGCAGGAAATTTTGAGCTTCTAAAACATGAGACCAGCAGGTCTGCTGAGAGGACCTATATTCCTGAGTCAGGGCCGTGTGTCTCCCTGTAATTTCCGAGTCTGACAAACACATTCCTAGATCATAACGGTACTGACCATGAGAAAGCTGGCAGCAGGAGTGTGTCTGAAAGGGCTGAGTGCCTTACTGTGGTCAAATGTGTGAGGTGACATTCCAGTGACAGGCTCAAAGCTCCAAGGTGTGAGCCACCCGCTTGCTTCAGAAACCCCAAAAGGTAGAGCAAAGCTAGCTCTGTCAGAGGTAAGAAAAGAGCAATTGGACGGATTTTCAAGCTGTTGCTAGGCCGAACCACTTTAGGGCCCCCTGAGAGAAAAATGTGAATTGTGCCCTGTAGGTCAGGTATCCAGGTTCAAACACAGGGTGTGTCCCAGCAGGATCCAAGAATTTTCCACAGAACTAGGCTCACTAGACCTCTCCTGCTGGGAAAATGGGATGGAACAGACATTGGAAGTTGGTTTGCCCCTCCCTATTGTCACAGACTCAAGGAGAAAGTGCCCCTGAAAGATGACCTCCAAGCAAGCACTTTTCAAGCAGTGTGTGACTCTCAGTTCACAGAATGCAGGGAAAGATATCTTCCCTCAAGGAAAGAAAGGCATCAAAAGAGAGTGTATTCTCAACCCTCTATCTTGCAGGAACTGTTTAGCTTCCCAGATGGGAGGCCTCCAGTAGTGCTCAGAGGAACTAAATTCCAGAGTCAAGGCCATGTTTCTCCCTGCACTTTCCAAGCCTTGCAAAGCCATTCCTAGGTTATACCAGTACTGCACATGAGGAAGCAGTCTGCGAGAGTGTGTCCAAGAGGGCTAGGTTCCGCACTATACTCACTTCAGCGAGGTGGCATTCCACTGTAAAAAGGCCCACAGCTGGGAGTTGAAATTCACCCACTTGCTTCAGAAATCAAAAAGGAAGGAGCAAATCTAGCTCTCTCAGAATCAAGAAAAGAGCAAGTGGATGGATTTTCAAGCTGTTGCTAGGCTACATTGCTTTAAGGTCCACAGAGAGAAACACAAATTGTGCCCCCTCATTCTGGTATCCTGGTTCACAAACAGGGTGTGTCCCCAAAGGATCCAAGAATTTTCCAGACAGACTTACGCTCACTAGAGTTCTCCTACAGAGAAAATGGGATGGAACAGACATTTAGATATTGCCTTGTCTTTCCCAGTGAGTGTGGAACCCCTCTGTTTGACTACAGCCCCAAGTGGAAATTACCATTGAAAACTCATGTCTAAGCGAGCACTTTTCAAGCACTGTGTGACTCTCAGTTCGCAGGATACTGGCAAACCTATATTTCTTCAAGGAAGGAAAGGCATCCACAGAGAGTGTGTTTTCAAACCTGTCCCTTGCAGGAACTCTTTAGCTCCTAAGACATGAACCCTCTAGTTCTGCTCAGAGGACCTAAATTCGAGAGCCTGTGCCCTGTGTCTTGGTGCATTTTCCCACCTTTCAAACACATATCTAGGTGATACTGGTACTGCCCTTGAGGAAGCAGACTGTGGGAATATGTCTCAGAGTGCTGGGTCCCTTACTGTGGTCACCTCTGTAAGGTGACACTCCAGTGTAAATAGGCCCAAAGATAGGAGTTGCGAGCCGCCCATGTGCTTCAGAAACCCCAGGGGTGGAACAAAGTTAGCTCTGTCAAAAGTAAGAAAATGGCAATTGGACGGATTTTCAAGATGTGGATAGGTTACACCACTTTAGGGCCACCCGAGAAAAATATGCAAATTTGAACCTGGGTGTCCAGATTAACGCACAGGGTGTTTCCCCACATGATCCAAGAATTTTTCAGACAGACCTAGGTTCACTGGAGCTCTCCTGCAGAGGAAACATACATCCAGAGTCTCCAGTGTGAACCCTCCAAAATCTATACCTGGTGTCACGAATCCACAGTCTCCAGGATGACCCTACCCTCAAGATCCTGTACCTGGGGTCACAAGTCCACTATTTCCATGTCGAGTCCACCTCCAAGAACTTGAACTTGTGGTCACATGTCCAGAGTCTTCAGGGTGACCCCACCTCCCCGAAGCTACTGGTGTGAAGCATCCACAGTTTTAAGGATGGACCCAATTCCCAGAACCTGTAGCTGGGGTCACACTTCCAAATTCTAAGGGTTACCCCACCTCCCACACATTGAACCTGGTTTCCCATGTCCCTGTTAGCCAAGGTTACCCTCTCCATGACCCTGTAATGGGGATCACATGTCCACAGTCTGCTGTGTGTCGTCACTTCCCAGACCCTTCACCTAGAGTCACAATCACAGTTTCCAGGTTACTCCTTTGCAGACCCTGCACCTGGAGTCACTTATCCACAGTCTCCAGGGTGACTCATTCAAAACCCCACACTGGGGCTCACATGACCACAGTCTCCAGGGTGACCCAAGCACCCAGATCCTGCACCCAGGGTCACATATCCACAGGCTCCAGGGTGTACCTCTTGCAGACCCTGCACCTGGGGTCACATATCTACAGCCTCCAGTGTGATCCCCATCCCCAGACCTGATTTGGGTGAGAAATATCCATAGTCTCCAGACTCACACCTTGGATCACATATCCACAGTCTCCAGAGTCACACCTTGGGTCACATAGCCATAGTCAGCAGGGTGAACTCACCTCCCAGAGCCTCTACATGGTGTCAAATGTGCACATTCTCCAGGGTTACCACCCTTCCAACATGCTGTACCTGGGTCAAAAGCCCACAATCTCAAGGGTGACCCCCTCTCAGACTCCGTTCCTGGGGTCACATGTCCAGAATCTCCAGAATGATCTACCTCCAAGATGAAGCACCTGATGTCACATGTCAACAGTCTCCAAGGTGACCCCGTCCTCAGAATCTGCACCTGTGGTTACCTTTCTCCAGTCTGCAGGATGACCCCCAATCTCAGTATTTGTATTATGTGTCACATGTACATAGTCACCAGGGTAACCACTGCAGGCCGTTTTTCTGACATAACATTTCCACAGACTCCTGAAGAACTCCCTTCCCAGACTCTGAACCTGGGATCCTACCTCCAGGGTCTCGAGGGTGATGCCCTTCCCTGTCCCTTCACCTGGTGTCAAACATCCACAGTCTCCATGGTAACATCCACACCAAAGTCTGATATTGGGGACACAGATCCATAGTCTTCTGGGTCGCAACCCCTCCCAGATCATGCACCTGGTCTCACATGTCCTCAGTCTCCAGGTTGACACCCCTCCCAGACACTGCAGCTGGGGTTACACATCCACAGTCTCCAAGGTGAACCCACCTCACTGACTATTGTACCTCTGGCCACATGGCCTCAGTCTCCAGGGTGACCCTATATCTCAGACACTGTACTTGAGGTTACATATCAACAGTGTCCAGGATGACACCTCTCCCCAGACCCTGTACCTGGGGTCGCATTTGCACAGTCTCCAGGGCGATGCTATATTCCCAACCCTGTACCTGGGGTCACACAGGTCACAGTCACCAGGCTTTCCCCACCCTCAAGAGCCTTTACCTGGGGTCATACGTCCACAGACTCCAGGGTGACTCCCTCCCAGACCCTTCACCTGGCATCCTATGTCCACAGTCTCCTGTGTGATATCACTTCCCAGACCCTATACCTGTGGTCACAGATCCACAGTCTCCATGGTGATCCCCTTCCCAGACCCTGTAATTTGGATCCCATGTCCTCAGTCTCCAGTGTGACACCACCTCTCATACCTTGTACTTTGGTGACTTGTCCACAGTTTCCAGGATGACCCAAACGGTGCATGTGGAGTCACATGTCCACATTCTGCAAAGTGACCCCAGTCCCTAACCCTGAACCTTAGTCACACAGCCACAGTTTCCAGAATGACCTCACTCCAGACCCTGCACATAGGGTCACACCTCCACCTTCTCCATATTGACCCCCTCCTTGAACTTCTATCAGGTTTCACACATGCACCATCTCCACAGTGACCACCACCAGATCCTGTAGCTGTGGTCAGGGTCCGCAGTCTGCAGGGTGAGACCATTTTGTACCTTAAACCTTGGTTCACCTAGCCAGTCTCCAGGGTCATCCCTGCCAAACCTGCACCTGGGGTCACATGTCCATACTCTCCATGGTGACATCCCCCAGGCCCTGTACTGCTGCTGCTGCTGTTGCTGCTGCTGCTAAGTCATGCCAGTCGTGTCCAACTCTGTGACCCCATAGATGGCAGCCCACCAGGCTCCCCCATCCCTGAGATTCTCCAGGCAAGAACACTGGAGTGGGTTGCCATTTCCTTCTCCAAAGCATGAGAGTGAAAAGGGAAAATGAAGTCACTCAGTCATGTCTGACTCTTAGGGACCCCATAGACTGCAGCCTACCAGGCTCCTCCATCCATGGGATTTTCCAAGCAAGAGTACTGGAGTGGGTTGCCCACTCCAGTACCTAATGTCGTATATCTGCGCAGACCCTATACGTAGTGTCATATATCCACAGTTTCCCGGGTTACCCCATTTCCCATATCATGCACCTGGGATCACATGCTCAGTCTGCAAGGTGACCCCGATCCCATTCCTGTACCTTGTGTCACAAGTCCACAGCCACCAGGATGGCCCCACCCTCAAGATCCCATACCTGGGGTCACACTCCTGTCTCCAGTGTGATCTCACCTCCCAGAAACTTTACCTGGGGATAAACGTCTACTGTTTTCAGGATGGTCCCAACTCCCTGAAACGGTACCTGGAGTCACTCTTCCATAGACATTGAGGCTGTTCCATGCCCCTGGTCCACAGGGTTACACCCTCCAAGACCCTGTAATGTGGTTTACATGTCCACAGTCTCCTCTATGTCATCACTTCCCAGAACCTTCACCTGCAGGCACACAAACAGAGGTTCCAGGATGACTCCCTCATAGACCCTGCACTTGGAGCCACATATCCACAGTCTCACAGGTGACTCATCCAAATCACTGTACCAGGGCTCACATAACCACAGTCTTCCAGATGCTGGACTATTGACCCCAGCACCCAGTGTCACATGTCCACAGATTCTAGCATGGCCTCACACTCCAGACACTGTACCTTGGGACACATACCCACAGTCTCTAGGGTGAACACCCTCCTAGACACTGTACATGGTGTCACATGGGCACATTCACCAACTCCCAAACCCTGTACCTAGGGTCACACGTAGATAGTCTCAGGGTGACCCCACTTGCCAGAACTTGCACCTGGGTTCATATGTCCGCAGCGCCCAGGGTAACACCACCTGTCAAACAATTGTACTCGGTTCAAACACCCACTGGTTCTAGGGTGACACCAATTCCAAGCCCGTGAACCTAGCTAGGGTCACACATCCATGGTCTCCTGGGTGGCAACCCCTCCCAGATCATGCACCAGGTCTCACACCTCCGCAGTCTCCAGGGTGACTACACCTCACAGAATATTGTAATTCTGGTCACATTGCCCCAGTCTCCAGGGTGACCCCGTATCTCTAACCCTCTACCTGGGGTTCCATGTACATGTTGGCCAGGAATACACGCCTCCCCAGACTCTGTACACGTGATTACATTGGCACAGTCGCCAGGGTGACTCCAACTTCCCCACCCTATACCTGGGGTCACATGTCCAGAGTCTCCTGGATTTACCCACATTCAAGGGCTAGTAACTGGGATCACATGTCCACAGTCTTGAGGCTTTCCCCACCCACAAGTGCCTGTACCCAGGGTCACACGTCAACTGACTCCAGGGTGACTCCCTCCCAGACCGTTCACCTGGCATCCCATGTCCCTAGACTTTTGTGTGATGTCATTTCCCAGACTCTGCACATGTACTAACAGATTCACAGGCTCCGTGGTGACCCCCTTCCTGGTCTCTGTAACTTGGGTCACATGTTCTCAGTATCCGGTGTGACCCGACCTCTCATGCCCTATACCTTTGGTGACTTGGCCACAGATTCCAGGGTAACCCTCCCCTGCCAGACCCTGTGCTTATTTACACACATCCACAATCTCCAGGATGTTCGCCCTCCCATACCCTGCACCTGGAGTCACATGTCAACAGTTTCCAGCGTGAACCCCACTTTGCCCACTGCACCTGGGCTCACATATCCACATCATGCAGGGTGACACCCCTTCCAGACCATTTTCCTGCCATTAAATGCCTGCAGTCCCCAGAGTGACCCCGTACCTCCCAGACACTGTACCTGAGGTCACATATACAGAGTTTCCTGGATCACCCCCGTCCTAGACCCTGTACCTGGGTTCAGATATCCTAGTGTCTTGGGGGACCCAGGTCAGACCTTGCATCTAGGGTCGAATGCCCACTATCCAGGATGACTTGCCTCCCCAATCAGTGCATCTGGGGTCATATGTCCACAATCTTCAAAGTGACCCCATCCCCTAACCCTGCACCTTACTCACACATCCACAGTCTCCAGAGTGATGTCCACTGTCTCACGGGTGACCTCTTCCCTGAACTTGTTCCAGATTTCACATGATCACCATTGCCACAGTGACCACCAGCAGATCCTGAACTTGTGGTCACAGTTCAACAGTCTGCCTGATGAGACCCATTTTGTACCCTGAACCTTGTGAACCTGCACCTGGGATCACAAGTCCATATTCTCCATGGTGTCATCCCCCAGACCCTGTACCTAGTGTCATATATACAGTCTCCTGGACTTCCCCACTTCCAATACCATGCACCTGTGATCACACATCCACAGTATCCAGGGTGATCCCCCTCCTAAACCTGTACCTGGTGTCACAAGTCGACAGACTCCAGGATGACTCTACCGTTAAGACCCTGTACCTAGGGTCACAAGTCCACTGTTTCCAGGGTGAGACCCCTCCCAGACTCTGCACTTGGGGTCACTTGTCGAGAGTCTCCAGGGTGACCCCACCTCCCAGAAACTGTACCTAGGGTGAAACATCCACAGTCACTCAGGTTGGCCCCAATTCCCAGAACCTGTACCTGGGGTCCCACTTCCATAGTCTCGGTTACCACACGCCAAGACATTTAACATGGTGTCCCATGATCTTGGATGCCAGGGTTACCCCCTCCAAGACCCTGTAATGGGGTCACATGTTCACAGTCTCCAGAGTGTCGTCACTTCCCAGACCCTCCACCTGGAGTCACACAAACACAGGTTCCAAGGTGACTCCCTCGCAGGCCCTGCACCTGGAGTCACATATTCACAATCTCACCTTGGGGAATCCCATTCAGACCCTGGATCTACGGTCACGTATCCAGTCTCCAAGATGATTTGCCTCCCAAATGGTGCATTTGAGGTCACATGACCACAATCTTCAAAGTAAACGCGTCCCCTAACCCTGCATCTAAGTCACACGGCAAATAGTTTCCAGAGGGACCTCAACCCAGACCCTGAAACGAGGGTCACATGTACACAGTCTTGGAGGGTGACCCCCTCCGTGAACTTGTACTAGGTTTCATACGTCCATCATCGCCACAGTGACTACCACCAGATCCTGTACCTGTGGTCATAGATCCACAGTCTACAGGGTGAAACCCTTTTCCTACCCTGAACTTTGGGTCACACGACCACAGTCTCCAGGGTGACCCCACCCAAACCTGCACCTGGGGTCACATGTCCACACTTTCCATGGGGACATACCTGAGACCCTGTACCTACTGTCATATATCCACAATCTCCTAGGTTACCAAACTTCCCATACCATACACCTGTGATCACATGTCCACAGTCTCGAAGGTGGCCCCCTGTATAACCTGTACTTGGTGTCACAAGTCCACAGCCTCCAGGTGACCCCACCCTCAAGATCCTGTATCTGGGGTCACAAGTCCACTTTTTCCATGGTGAGTCTACCTCCCAGACCCTGCATTTGGGGTCACATGTCCAGAGTCTTCAGGGTGACCCCACCTCCCAGAAACCATACCTCGGGTGAAATGTCCACCATTTTCAGGATGGCACCAACTCCCAGAACCTGTACCTGGGGTCACACGTCCATACTCTCAGGGTATCCCCACCTCCCAGACATATAACCTTGCATCCCATGACCCTGGCCACAAAGGTTCCCCCCTCCAAGACCCTGTAATAGGGGTCACATGTCCACAGTCTCCTGTTTGTCAAAACTTTGTAGACCTCACCTGGAGTCACACAAACACAGGTTCCATGGTGACTCCCTTGCAGACTCTGCACCTGGAATCACATATTCACAGGCTCCAGGGTGACCCCCTCGGAAATCCTGTACCTGAGATCACATATCTACAGTCTCCAGGGTGAATCCCATCCCCACACACTGTCTGAGCGGAATCATCCAGTCTCCCATGAGACCCCAATGTCAAGAACTCATCCCTTGTGCTAGAAGTCTACATTCTCCAGGGTGACATTATTTCCCACACCCTGCACCTTGGGTAGCATATTCACAGTCTCCAAGGTGACCTTACCTCCCAGACCCTTTACCTGGGGTCACATGTGCAAATTATCCAGGATTCCCGCCACTCCAACACCCTGCACCTGGGTCAAAAGCCCACAGTCTCAAGGGTGACCTCCTATCTGACCATGTTCCTGAGGTACATGGCCAGAATCTCCAGGATGATCTTGAAAGGTATTGCTGAACCACGCAAAGACACTGGAATTCTTGGCCTCCAGAGGAGATGAATTCAATTCAGGTCCAGAGACGAGGCTTGATTGCTTAGAGCTTTTGTGTAATAAAGTTGTATTAAAGTATAAAGGAGATAGAGAAATCTTCTGACATAGGCATCAGAAGAGGGCAGAAAGAGTAGCCCCTTGCACGTGTTAGCAATGGAATTATATGGCTCAAATGGTAAAGCATCTGTCTGCAATGCTGGAGACCCAGGTTAGATCCCTGGGTCAGGAAGATCTCCTGGAGAAGGAAATGGCCACCCACTCCAGTACATTTGCCTGGAAAACCCCATGGACAGAGGAGCCTGGTAGGCTACAGTCCATGGGGCCACAAAGAGTTGGACATGACTGAGCAACTTTACTTTACTTTTAATTAGTTATTCATATCAGTTCAGTTCCGTTCAGTCGCTCAGTCATGTCTGACTCTTTGGGACCCCATGAATCACAGCACGCCAAGCCTCCCTGTCAGTCACCAACTCCCGGAGATTTCTCGAACTCATGTACATCGAGTCGGTGATGCCATGCAGCCATCTCATCCTCTGTCATCCCCTTTTCCTCCTGTCCCCAATCCCTTACAGCATCAGGGTATTTTCCAATGAGTCAGCTCTTCGCACCAGGTGGCCAAATTATGGGAGTTTCAGCTTCAGAATCAGTCGTTCCAATGAACACCCTGGACTGATCTCCTTTAGGATGTACTAGTTGGATGCCCTTGCAGTTCAAGGAACTCTCAAGAGTCCTCTCCAACACCACAGTCCAAAAGCATAAACTCTTCAGTGCTCAACTTTCTTCACAGTCCAATTCTCACATCTGTACATGACCACTGGAAAAACCATAGCCTTGAACAGAGGGACCTTTGTTGGCAAAGTAGTGTCTCTGCTTTTTATTATGCTATCTAGGTTGGTCATAACTTTCCTTCCAAGGAGTAATTTTCTTTTAATTTCATGGCTGCAATCACCATCTGCAGTGATTTTGGAGCCCAAAAAGATAAAATCTTACACTGCTTCCACTGTTTCCCCATCGATTTCCCATGGAGTGATGGGACCTGTTGCCATGATCTTAGTTTTCTGAATGTTGAGCTGTAAGCCAACTTTTTCACTCTCCTCTTTCACTTTCATCAAGAGGCTTTTTAGTTCTTCTTCACTTTCTGCCATAAGGGTGGTGTCATCTGCATGTCTGAGATTATTGATATTTCTCTTGGCAATCTTAATTCCAGCTTGTGCTTCTTCCAGCCCAGCATTTCTCATGATGTACTCGGCATATAAGTTAAATAAGCAGGGTGACAACGTACAGTCTTGACGTACTCCTTTTCCTATTTGGAACCAGTCTGTTGTTCCATGTCCAGTTCTAACTGTTGCTTCCTGACCTGCATACAGGTTTCTCAAGAGGCAGGTCAGGTGGTCTGGTAGTCCCATCTCTTTCAGAATTTTCCACAGTTAATTGTGATCCACACAGTCAAAGGCTTTGGTGTAGTCAATAAATCAGAAATAGATTTTTTTTTCTGGGACTCTCTTGCTTTTTCAATGATCCAGCAGATGTTGGCAGTTTGATCTCTGGTTCCTCTGCCTTTTCTAAAGCCAGCTTGAACATCTGGAAGTTCACAGTTCACGTATTGCTGAAGCCTGGCTTGGAGAATTTTGAGCATTACTTTACTAGCGTGTGAGATGAGCATAATTGTGTGGTATTTTGAGCATTCTTTGGGATTACCTTTCTTTCTATTTGGAATGAAAACTGACCTTTTCCAGTCCTGTGGCCACTGCTGAGATTTCCAAATTTGCAGGCATTATGAGTGCAGCACTTTCACAGCATCATCTTTCAGTATTTGAAATACTTCAACTGGAATTCCATCAACTCCACTAGCTTTGTTCTTACGATGCTTTCTAATTGCCACTTGACTTCACACTCCAGGATGTCTCGCTCTAGGTGAGTGATCACACCGTTGTGATTATCCGGGTCATGAAGATATTTTCTACAGTACTTCTGTGTATTCTTGCCACATCTTCTTAATAGCTTATGCTTCTGCTAGGTCCATAGAATTTCTATCTTTTATCAAACCCAGTTTTGCATGAAGTGTTCCCTTGGTATCTCTAATTTTTCTTGAAGAGATCTCTAGTCTATCCCATTCAGTTCTTTTCCTGATTCACACGTGATGCACACAAGGTGCACATGAGGTGCACACGTGATGCCCATGTGATGAACACGTGATGCACACGTGATGCTCATGTGATGAACATGTGGTGCACAAGTGAGGCACACGTGATGAACACGTGATTCACACGTGATGCACATGTAATGAACAGGTCATGCACACGTGATTCACACGTGATACACATGTGATGAACACGTGATGCACACATAACACACATGTGATGAATACGTGATGAACAAGTGATTCACAGGTGACGCACACGTGGCGCACACGTGACGAACACGTGTTGCACAAGTGATGCACATGTGATGGACATATGATTCACACGTGAAGAACACGTGACTCACATGTGATGAACACGTGCCTCACACATGATGAACACGTGATGCACACGTGATGAAAACATGATGCACACGTCACACAGACGTTGTGAACAAGTGAACAACACGTGAGGCACATGTGATGAACAAGTCATGAACACGTGATGCACACGTGATGCACACGTGATTCACGCGTGATACACATGTGACTCACACGTGATGAACACGTGATGCACACATAACCCATATGTGATGAATACGTGATGCACACATGACACACACGTGACGCACACGTGACGAACACGTGATGCACACGAGATGCACACGTGACGCACATGTGATGCACACATGATGGACACGTGATCAACACGTGACACACACGTGATGAACACATGATTCACACATGACGCACACTTGATGCACACGTGATGCGCACGTGACGAACACGTGACGCACACGTGTCGCACATGTGATGGACATGTGATGCACACGTAACACATATGTGATGAATACGTGATGCAGACGTGACACACACGTGACGAACACGTGACGCACACATGACGAACATGTCATGCACACGAGACGCACATGTAACTCACACGTGATGTACACATGATGGACACGTGATGAACACGTGACACACACGTGACGAACACGTGATTCACACGTGACGCAAACTTGATGCACACGTGATGAACACGTGACGAACACATGTCGCACACATGATGAACTCGTGACGCACACGTAACGCACACGTGATGGACACGTGATGCACCAGTGACGCACACGTGATGGACACGTGATGCACACATGACGCACCCGTGATGCACACGTGATTCCCACGTGCACACACGTGATGCACACGTGACACACAAGTGACACACATGTGATGAACACGTGATTCACCCGTCATGGACACGTGACACACACCTGATGAACATGTGACTCACACGTGATGGACATGTCACACACGTGATGCACACGTGATGCACACGTGACACACACGTGACACACACATGATGGACACGTGATTCACACTTGATGCACACGTGATTCACACGTGATTCACTCATTTCAACTCGAGATGAGGCCCGATTCCCCTTCATTGGCTCCAGAGCCATCCCACTTTCCCCATCAAACACGACAAGGCGCTTGACTTCCTTTAGGCAACTCCAGGGAATCCCCGAGAACACTGTCATAAGTCTAGAGGAACACCAAGCGTAACACAGCAACTCGAGGAAAGCGCCATGTACCCCAAATCGTCTCGAGATTAGAGTTGATTTCCTGGCTTCAACTCAAGAGGTATGCCAACTTTCCACAAGCACCTCTAGAGGAGGCTTCTCTCAGCAATAGGTATGTAAGTTGGACCCTGAGTTTGCTGCCTGAAGTGGAATGGGCCCCGAGATGCCCTGACTCAAAAGAAGGCCCGATTTCTCTGCAGTGGCTTTAATGCAGGCTCGTCTTTCATCTCACCAGATGAAAGCATGTCTGAATCCCCTGTGGAGACCCTAGAGAAAGCCCTAGTTCCCCATCTCATCTCGACAGGAGGCCTCACATGACTTTGATACCTAGAGAGGCACCAAGAGTTCATTGCTTCAAGAGGTGACGATGCCTGACTCCTCTTGAAAAGTGATAGGAATCCCAATATCCATGTCACAAGTGGAAAGGGATTTTGGGTCTCCCGCCTCATCTCCAAAAGCGTCCCTATTGCCTGCCAAGCCTCGAAGAGATTCCCGAGGTGTCCCTCTTAACTAGACAGGAGTCCTGACATAGCTGAACAAATCCGAGTTTTGAAGGGCCATCCCCACCGTAACTCGAGAATATACCCCAGGATCCCACCGCAACTCGAGAAAAACCATGATACTTCTACCTGGCCACGAGATGAGCCCCGGTTCCTCTGCATTGCATGCAGAGCAATTCTGTGTTCCCCATCAAACATGTAAGGAGCCTTGACTTGCTTGATGGGACACCAGAGAGTACCCAAGAACACTGTAACAAGTCTAGAGTGACCGTGAGGTTAGTGCAGAAACGGGAAATAGATCCGTCTACCCCAAATCAACTCGAGATGCTGCCCCATTCCCCTGCATTGGCTCCAGAGTCATTCTGCGTTCCCCATCAAACACAAGTGGCATGACTTCATTAAGCAACTCCAGAGATTCCCCGAGAACACTGTCCCAAGTGTAGAGGAACACCAGGTGCAACACAGCAACTCGAGGAAAGCCCCATGTACCCCAAATCGTCTTGAGATTTAGAGCTGATTTCCCTGCTTCGACTCAAGAGGTATGCCAACTTTCTGCAAGCACCTCAAGAGGAGGCTTCTCTCAGCAATATGTATGTGAGTTGGACCCTGAGTTTGCTTCCTAAAGTGGAATGAACACCAAGATGACCTGACTCAAAAGAAGGCCAGATTTCCCTGCAGTGGCTTTAATGTAGGCTCGTCTTTCATCTCACAAGATGAAGGGATGTCTGAATCCCCTGTGGAGGACCTAGAGGAAACCCTATGTCCCCGCCTCATCTCGACAGGAGGCCTCACATCCCTTTGACATCTCGAGAGGCACGCGGAGTTCAATGCTTAGAAGGTGACGATGCCTGACTCCTCTTGAAATGTGATAGGGATCCCAATATCACTGTGGCAACTGGAATTGGACCCAGGGTCTCCCGCCTCACTTCAAGAAGCGTCCCTATTGCCCTGCCAAGCCTCAAAGAGATTCCTGAGGTGTCTCTCATAACTAGACAAGAGTCCTGATGTCGCTTAACAAACAGGAGTTTTGAAAGTCTATCCCCACCTTAACTCGAGAATATGCCCCACGTTCCCACCGCAGCTTGAGATAAACCATGAGACTTCCCCCTGGCCGCAAGATGAGGCCTGATTGCTCTGCATTGCAGAGCAATTCCGTGTTCCCCATCAAACACGTAAGGAATCTTGACTTTCTTGATGGCATTCCAGAGAGTCCCCAAGAACACTGTCACAAGTCTAGAGGGACCCTTGTGTCACCGCAGCAATGCGAAATAGCTCCATACTGCAAATCAACTCGAGCCGAGGCCCAATTCCCCTGCATTTGCTCCAGAGCCATCCCGTGTTCCCCATCAAACAGGAGTAGTGGCTTTACTTCCTTTAGGCAACTCCAGAGATTCCCCGAGAACACCGTCCCAAGTCTGGAGGAACACCAGTTGCAACACAGCACCTCGAAGAAAGCCCCATGTACCCCAAATCGTCTCGAGATTAGAGCTGATTCCCTGGCTTTGACTCAAGTGGTATGCCAACTTTCCACAAGCACCTCTAGAGGATGCTTCTCTCAGCAATAGGTATGTGAGTTGGACCCTGAGTTTGCTGCGTCAAATGGAATGGACACCGAGATGCCCTGACTCAAAAGAAGGCCTGATTTCCCTGCAGTGGCTTGAATGGAGGCTTGTCTTTCATCTCACCAGACAATGGGATGTCTGAATCCCTTGTGGAGACCCTAGAGAAAGCCCTAGTTCCCCTCCTCCTCTCGACAGGAGGCCTCACATGCCTTTGACACCTAGAGAGGCACCAAGAGTTCATTGCTTCAAGAGGTGACGATGCCTGACTCCTCTTGAAAAGTGATAGGAATTCCAGTATCCCTGTGGCAACTGGAAAGGGACCCTGGGTCTCCCGCCTCACCTCTAACAGCGTCCCTATTGATGTGTCAACCCTCGAAGAGATTCCTGAGGTGTCCCTCATAACTAGACAGGAGTCCTGACGTTGCTGAACAAACACGACTTTTGAAGGGCCATCCCCGCTGTAACTCGAGAATATACTCCAGGTTCCCAGCGCAACTCGCGAAAAAGCATGAGACATCCCCTCGCCACTATATGAGGCCAGATTCCTCTGCATTGCGTGCAAAGCAATTCCGTTTTCCCCATGAAATGTGTAGGAGCCTTGACTTGCTTGATGGAACTCCAGAGAGTCCCCAAGAACACACTCACAAACCTAGAGGGACCCTGAGGTCACTGCAGCAACGCGAAATAATTCCGTGTACACCAAATCAACTGGAGATGAGGCCCGATTCTGCCACATTAGCTCCAGAGAAATTCCGCTTTCCCCATCAAGCAAGACAAGTTGCTTCACTTTCTTTAGGCAACTCCAGAGACTCCCCGAAAACACCGTCCCATGTCTCGAGGAACACCAGGTTCAGCACAGCAACTTGAGGAAAGCTCTATGTACCCCAAATCATCTCGAGATGAGAGCAGATTCCCAGGATTCAACTTAAGAGGTATGCCAACTTTCCACAAGCACCCCAAGAGGAGGCTTCTCTCATCAATAGATATGGGGGAGGGACCCTGAGTTTGCTGCCTCAAGTGGAATGGAGTCCGAATGCCCTGACAAGAAAGAAGGCCGGATTTCCCTGCAGTGGCTTGAATGCAGGTTCGTCTTTCATTGCACAAGATGAAGGGATGTCTGAATCCAATACGGAGACCCTAGAGAAAGCCTTAAGTCCTGGCCTCATCACGCCAGGAGGTCTCACATCCCTTTGACATGGAGGTAGGCGGAATTCAATGTTTCAAAAGGTGATGACGCCTGACTCCTCTTGAAAATTGATAGGAATCCCAGTCTCACTGTGGCAACTGGAAAGGAACCCTGGGTCTCCCGCCTCACATTGAGAAGCGTCCCTATTGCCCTGCCAAGCCTCGAAGAGATTCCTGAGGTGTCCCTCGTAACTAGACAGGAGTCCTGACGTCGCTGAACAAACATGAGTTTTGAAGGGCCATCCCCGCCGTACCTGGAGAATATACCCCAGGTTCGCGCCGCAACTCGAGAGAAACCATGAGACTGCCTTCTCGCCGCGAGATGAGGCTTGATTCCCCTGCATTGCATGCAGAGCAATTCCGTGTTCCCCATCAAATACGTAAGGAGCCATTACTTGCTTGATGGAATTCCAGAGAGTCCCCAAGAACACTGTCTCAAGTCCAGAGGGACCCTGATGTCACTGCAGCAATGGGAAATAGCTTCGTGTATCCCAAATCAACTCGAGATGAGTCCCTATTCCACTGCATTGGCTTCAGAGCCATCCCGTGTTCCGCATCAAACACGACAAGTGGGTTGGCTTCCTTTAGGCAACTGCAGAGATTCCCCGAGAACACTGTCCCAAGTCTAGAAGAACACCAAGTTCAGCACAGCAACTCGAGGAAAGCTCCATGTACCCCAAATCATCTTGAAATGAGAGCTGATTCCCTGGCTTCCACTCAAGAGGTATGCCACCATTCCACAAGCACAACCAGAGGAGGTGTCTCTCAGCAGTAAGTATGTGGGAGGGACCCTGAGTTTGCTGCCTCAAGTGGAATTGACCCTGAGACGCCCTGACTCGAAAGAAGGTCCGATTTCCCTACAGTGGCTTGAATGCAGGCTCATCTTTCATCTCACAGGATGAAGGGATGTGTGAATCCCCTATGGAGAGCATAGAGAAAGTCCTAGGTCCCCGCCTCTTATCGACAGGAGGCCTCACATCCCGTTGACACCTCGAGAGGCATGCAGAATTCAATGATTCAAAAGGTGATGATGCCTGACTCCTCTTGAAAATTGGTAGGAATCCCAATATCCCTATGGCAACTGGAAAGGGACCCTGGGTCTCCCTCCTCACCTCGAGAAGTGTGCTGATTGCCCTGCCAAGCCTCAAGGAGATTCCTGTGTCCCTCATAACTAGACAGGAGTCCTCAAATTGTCCAAGAACACTAGAGCAAACAAGCCCATTCATAACTGGTAAAGATTGAAATAGACACCTGGCCACGGAGGGTATACTGATAGTAAACTCTCCTACAGAAACATACTCAAGATACTGGTGGGATGCATGCACAGCCCCCTTTGGAAGACAGTCTGACAGTTGTTTCAGTAACCACATGGGACAAGCACTGAATTCCATACATGACAAGTGGTGGAAGCCAGGTATCTTACCATTGGAATGGTAAGTTATGGATAAAAAAAAGGAAAGGTTACAAGATTCATGGAGACATCATCACAAATTACCCTCAACTGAATATATAAGCTGGAATACATGTATATATTTCCAAATATTGTCAGCTGAGCATATTTAGCTCCTACATGTATGTTTTAAATATCACTCTATAATGAAAAAGAACAGGAAATGTCCCTGGTGGCCCAGTGGTAAAGGATCTGCCTACCAATGCAGGGAACACTGGTTCAACCCCTGGTCCTAGAGGATTCCACATGCCCAGGGGCAACTAAGCCCCCGTACAACTATTGAAGTACTTGCATGCTCCAGAGCCCAAGTTCTGCAACCAGAGAAAGCGCTGCAATGAGAAGCCATGGCAAGTCAACTAGAGGGTAGCCTCTGCTCACTACAACTAGGCATCTAGCTACAAAGACCCAGCATTGTCAAAAATAATTCAGTGTTTAAAAAAAAGGACAGAAATTCTTTGAATAAACGATTGAGACTAGGGGCGAGACAGTAAATATATAAGCTAGGATAATCTTAAAGTATGAGGAAGTAAAGAAAGTAAAGACAACTATCAAGCTGTCCAAGCTGATAAAAATGAATGATTACACAGTTTTATCTGTATACACTAGCAAATAATAATCTGAAAAGGAATTTAAAAAAACAATTTCCTTTTGATAGTGTCAACATTAATAAAATATTTTGCCATGGGTGTAATGAGGATGACAAGACTGGCACATTGGAAATTATACACGATTGCTGAAAAATATCCTGAATACATGCACAGATATTCCATAGCGATGGAAAGACTTAAGATGGCAATACCATGGAATGCATCTTCAATCTGAAATGAAGATTCAATATGAATTACAAAAGACTGAAAGGTCATTGCTGAACCACAAAAGGCGCCAGGATTTTTGGCCTCCAGAGGAGAAGAATTCAATCCAGGGCCAGTTGACAAAGCTTGATCGCTCAGAGCTTTTGTGTCATAAAGTTTTATTAAAGTATAAAAGAGATAGAGAAAGCTGCTGACATAGACATCAGACGGGGGCAGGAAGAGTACCCCCTGCTAGTCTTTAGGCAGATGTTATACAGCCACTAGCAGTCTGCTAATGAAAGAAAGGCAATGTCTCAGAGAATGACACCAGGCCCCTCACCCACAACATGCATTGAGATAATATTGGCAGCAGGTGAGTCATCCCGGGCCATAGAATGATTGACATGAATTTTGAAGAAAGGCAGATTTCCAAGCAAATATATCATTTCATTAACATAGATTAGGAGAACAGGTATGAGTAAAACATATTGGTTTGTCAAGTCGGTTCTGAGCCTTTAGGGGGAACCGAGCTGAAGACAGAGTCTAGCAGAAATATGTAGTATATTAACATAGCTTAAGACAAACCTTTCCTTAAGACAAAATGCATTCCTTAGCTGAAGGTTTGAGAAAAGTTAAGTTCAGGTGGAGCCAGGAGTCGTCATAGCAACACAAAATTTTAAGAGAAACCTCTTAAATTTGTATTGAGAAGGGGAAAAAATGTAGCACTCGTTTCGTTCCTCCAGCTGCTTGAGAGATGAAAAAACGTCTGACACTTGCAGCCTATTCCCTCTGTCTGGAGACCCCTGGCCTTCCTGCCTATTACCCTCTCCAGGCCTTTAGGAAGCAATATACAAGCTGACCCTAACATACACGTGGAATAACAAGGGACTCCAAAGAATCCAAACAATCACATGAGTCTGCAGTTCAAAGGTCCTATGGTATGCTGTGCTAAGTCGCTTCAATCACGTCTGACTGTCAGAGCCCACCAGGCTCCTCTGTCCATGGGAATTTTCCAGGCAAGAATACTGGAGTGGGCTGGGTGCCCTCCTCCAGGGGATCTTCCCAACCCAGGGATAGGATTCCTGCATTGGCAGGTAGGTTCTTTACCACTAGCACCACCTGGGGAAAAAGTGCCTAAAGGAGATCATGGAAACCCATTTAGGAAAAGGGACTCAGAGGAAAGACAGTGAGGGAAGGAAACTCTTAATCACACTCAGAGAAGCCCAGCAGGTAGTTCTGCAGGTGGAAGAGGAGGAGGAAGCATGCTGGAGCTGTGTAGAAGATGAAAGAGGGAACTAAAGCAGGGGCCCCCAACCTCTAGGATCTAATGCCTGATGATCTGAGGTGGAGCTGGTGAAATAATAATAGAAATAAGAGTTTGATCACTCAGCCATGTCCAGCCCTTGGTAGCCCACCAGGCTCCTCAGTCCATTGAATTCTTCAGGCAAGAATACTGGAGTGGGCTGTCATTTCCTTCTCCAGGGGATTTCCCTGACCCAGGGATTAAACCCGGGTCTCCCTCATTGCAGGCAGACTCTTTACCAACTGAGCCTCCAGGGAACAGAAACAGAAATAGAGTGCACAATAAATGGACTGCACTTGAAACATCCCAAAACCTTGCCCCACCCCTGTCTGTCAAAAAATTGTCTTCCAAAAAAACTCCCAAGGTCAAGGAAGGAACTTCAAGTGTACTCAGCTGTCCTAGATTGCTGGTTTAGGGAGATGCTGAAGTGGGGATATCCCAAGAGGTAGACCCTCCCTTGTGTGGAGTCTGCAATAGACCTCTGATAGCCTTGGTGATGATCAGAGAGATTTGTTTCATTTTTAAAAAATATCCTTGTGGGTACCAACTGGGACCATCACTGTTCTAATATACCTCATAGTGTTGCTGACACTACAGATACAATTGTGTGACATTGAACTTATTCAATAAAAATGATGAAGCATCTGCCCTGTGCCCAGCACTTTCCAAGGGCTGGGAAGTACAATGAAAATACTCCATAAGATGCACAGCTGGTAGGCACATTCTTTCAAAAAGCCTTTTTCATTTCCACCAATAGTTTATTCTCAATGTCAACCCTTGCCACTTAATGACCATGCTGGGTAGGAAGCTCATTAAAAACCCAGGAGCCAGTGTTTCTGGAAGGATATCCCATTCTCCCTTGGACAGTCCTCCACCCTCTCCGACTCTCAGTTTCCTCATCTGCGAAATCATGGACAACTGACTATAATTCATCACCGGAACCCAAGCCTATTGAGGGGGAGGGGAAATATTACTCCAAGGCCTGGATGATAGACCAGATTGAAAGAAAAATATGCCATTTCTGGTTTTCAGTCAAACAGACAAATACAATGAAGAAAGGAGTCCCTGGCCCTGTGGGATTTGCCTAGGGGTCTAGTCTGGGAAATTCTTACACATCAGGAGATGGCTCTGAGCTGGATTTCCACAAACAAGAACATCCATGCAAAGGACAAGCCTGCAGAGCTCTGTGCCCATTGGTCACAAGAGACTGCCTCCCGATGGCCAGCAGCATTTACAAGTGACCTCCTAAGACCTTCACCAAACTCCTGGGGCACCTCTGGCTTTTCTGTTTCCCTCACTTTTCTGACCCCTTTCTTTAAAAAACGCACATTTCTTCATAGAATGCCACAGTGGAAGGAAAATAGGCCTTCAAGTTTGAGGCCTCAATTTGCAGAAAACTTGGAGCTGCTTGTTTTTTTTTGTTTGTTTGTTTTTTTTAATTAAAGCACCACATAAATTAAAAATTTTACACGTTCTAATTATTCAGTTCCAAAACACCAAACTTATTGCACAGGGTCCCCATGGAAAGGCCCCCTCTCAGCAGGACAGCCACAGATTCCCCCATGAAAGGGCAGCAAGGTGCCCTCCTCCCTTCTCTCCTGCCTGGGTGGCCACCAGGTTTTTAAATACATGCACCCTACTAAGTTTCTAGGATGCAATTCGTGGACCCTTCCCTTTCCTGTCCCAGCAGGTGGTCAAGGGCCTGCTGGCCTGCAAAGTGCTGGAAGCAGGGCTGGGTCAGCCGGCCAGACTAAGGGTTGTGGAGTCCCAGCTGGTGAAATTACCAGGCAGGATAAATCCCTTGGACTTCCAGCAGGCACTACGCTGCATGGGAAAATAGATAGATATAACCGGCCTGGAGCCTCAGGGTGGGACCTAAAGTTCGATTTTGTTTTCTCCAATGTTAAATGATACAAGCAAGGGCCTTTGAGACTGTTGTTTTCTTTTCTAAGCCCAAAGACTCCTTCAGTTACTAATGTAGGTATCCTAGAAACTATGTGACATCCATGAAAATCTGATATGTCCTGGTAAAATGCTGTCAGTTATAATTCTAGTTATCATATTAAAGTGCTTCAAGTCACAGCAGTGACTATTTTGTCACTTTTTTTGTCAATTTTTATTTTGTCAATTTTGTCAATTTTTATTTTGTCAATTTTTATCTAATCAGGTTTTAAACATGCCTTCCATGGTTTCACACTGATGCCTTTGCAAAAATACTGCTACCTCAAGATACATGGAAAAGACTTTCCTGAGCTTACCCATAAACAACGCTTTTTGTTTGTTATCTGGTAAGCTGGTACCAGACTGGAATTTAGTCTACTATCTAGGTTAAGAGAACACAGCTTTCTTAGAATGCAGCTTTCAATCACAGATAATGAATTTATTTACCTTTCAGTGATTTATATTTGTTTTTATCATCTGTTTTTTTTTTTTTTTTTTTTTTTTTTTTTTTTTTTTTTTTACTTCCGTAAAATAAATAAGCATTATTTAAGTACGGTACATGTAGGATGGACCAAGATTTCCCCACTCCTGCAAATTCCCTTAAGCCCTCAGATTCTTCTCTTGGGACCAAGTCTCACTTTCCTCCAGAGGGACAATCCAAGCTTTTTATCAGCTAGCTGATCTGCCCCTGATGTCAGAGTCAATTTGAGCATGAGTTGGTCTATAATTTAGGCATGAAACTGTGATTACATAAAAGAAAGATGACTTTTTGATGGAGGATGTCCATGATATTCCTTGAACTTCAGAGAAAATTGGTTAAAATGAAACTTTTTTCCCTTGGAAACTGCAAAGGCAGTTCTTTTAGCATATGTGATTGAAAACATCTAGGTTGTTAGCTCAGTTTTCATTCCAGTCTCAAAGAAAGGCAATGACAAAGAATGTTCAAACTGTCACACAACTGGACTCATCTCACATGCTAGTAAAGTAACACTCAAAATTCTCCAAGCCAGGCTTCAGCAATATGTCAACCGTGAAATTCCAAATGTTCAAGATGGATTTAGAAAAGGCAGAGGAACCAGAGATCAAATTGCCAAAATCAACTGGATAATTGAAAAAGCAAGAGAGTTCCAGAAAAACACTTATTTCTGCTTTGTTGACTATGCCAAAGCCTTTGACTGTGTGTATCACAATAAACTGGGGAAAATTCTGAAAGAGATAAGAATACCAGATCACCTGACCTGCCTCTTGAAAGACCTATATGCAGGTCAGGAAGAAACAGAACTGGACCTGGACCAACAGACTGGTTCTAAATAGGAAAAGGAATATGTCAAGGCTGTATATTGGCACCCTGCTTATTTAACTTATATCTGCTTATATATAGGGCATCGTGAGAAATGCTGCACTGGATGAAGCACAAACTGGAATCAAGATTGCTGGGAGAAATATCAATAACCTCAGATATGCAGATGACACCACCCTGATGGCAGAAAGTGAAGAACTAAAGAGCCTCTTGATGAAAGAGAAAGAGGAGAGTGAAATAGTTAGCTTAATGCTCAGCGTTCAGACAACTAAGATCATTGCATCCAGTCTCATCACTTCTTGGCAAATAGATGAGAAAACAGTGGAAACAGTGGGAGATTTTATTTTTTGGGGCTCGGAAATCATTGCAGATGGTGACTGCAGCCATGAAATTAAAAGATGCTTACGACTTGGAAGGAAAGTGATAACCAAACTAGACAGCATATTAAAAAGCTGAGACATTGCTTTGCCAACAAAGATCCGTCTAGTCAAGGCTAAGGTTTTTCCATGTCATGTATGGATGTGAAAGATGGACTATAAAGAAAGTTGACAGCCAAAGATTTGATGCTTTTGCACTGTGGTGCTGAAGAAGATGCTTGAAGTTTGCTTAGACTATAAGAGGACCCAACCACTCCATCCTAAAGGAAATCAGGTCTGAATATACATTGGAAAGACTAATATTGAACCTGAAACTCCAATACTTTGGCCACTAGATGTGAAGAGCTGACTCATTTGGAAGTTGCTTTGATTTGCCTGTGAGTGTGGGCGCCCTACCTGGGCACAGGGCCTCAGGGGCCATTGCCACTGAATCATGACCTCCACGCAAGCACATTCCAGCTGTGTGACACTCAGCATGCAGGAGACTGGGAAAGCTATCTTCCTTGGAGGAAGGAAAGTCATACACAGAGTGTGTTTTCAGGCCTCTATTTGCAGCAAGTGTTTTGCTTCTCAGATGTCAGACCTGCAGGCCTGCCCCAAGGACCTCGATTCCAGAGTCAGGGCCATGTGTCTCCCTGCACATTCCGAGCCTTGCAAACACTTTCCTGGGTCAGAGAGGTGCTTCCCATGAGGAAGAAGGCTGCGGGAGTGTGTCTGAGGGGGCCAGGTGGCATGCTGGGGTCACCTGGTTGAGGGCACCTTGCACATCCATTGGGCCCCAGGAGAGCAGTTATGGACTCGCCCCTTGCTTGAGATATCCCAAAGCAAGGAGCAATGCTAGCTGTATCAGAAGGAGGAAAACAGCAATGGGATGGATTTTCAAGCAGTTGCTAGGTCACACTGTGTTAGGGTTCCCCAGGAGACATGTGAGAATTTTGGCCCCTAGGCCCGGTATCTAGGGGTGTGCACAGGGTGTTTTCCCCACAGGATCCAAAATGTTCCAGACAGACCTAGGCTCAATAGCTGTTGCTAGGCTGCACCGCTTTAGGCACACCGAGAGAAGCAGGCACACTGTGGCCCCGAGGTCCGGTATGCAGGTTCACATATGGGGTGTGTCCCCGTAGGAGCCAAGAATTTTCCTGACAGTCCTAGGCTCCCTACAGCACTCAGGTCTGCTCAGAGGACCGAAGTTCCAGAGGCAGGGTCGTGTATCTCCCCTTCCCTTTGTGATCCTTGCAAAGACATTCCAAGCTGATAGTGGTACTACCCATGAAGAAGCAAGCAGTGGGAGTATATTTGACATGACTGGGTGCCTTGATGGGCTCAGCTCCTCAAGGGGGCCTTTCCTCTCAAAGTAGGCCCCATGTCCGCTTGAGGACGGGGTTGGGCCCTCTTCCCTCCACACTGCCAAAGGGTGGAACAAAGCTAGGTGTCAGAGGTAAGAAAGGAGCAATTGGATGGATTTTCAAGCTCTCACTAGGCTGTACTGCTTCAAGGCCCACTCGAGCAAAACAGGCGCCCTGTGGCCCCTAGGTCGGGTATGCAGGTTCACACACAGGGTGTGTTCCCGTCAAAGTCAAGAATTTTCTGACAGACCTAGGCTCACTAGAATTGTCCTACAGAGCAAAGGGGATGGAAGAGATGTGTGGAGGTGGGTCTGCCTTCCCCTGTGAGTGTGGGGCTACTCCCTATGGCCCCAAGTTGAGGGATAACTGCAACTAAGAGAGGAACTCCAAGAAGGAACTCCAAGAAGCGCTTTTCCAGGAGGCTGGGACAGGGAGTCCGCAGGATGCAGGGAAAGGGAGCCTTCTTCAGGGAAGAAGAGGCAGCCACTCGGGGTGTGTTTGCAAGCCTCTTTGGAAGGCACAGTTTCGCTGATACAATTGAATTCCAGTTCTGCTCAGAGGACTGAAATTTCAGAGGCAGGGCCATGTATCTCCCCTTCCCTTTTCAATCCTTGCAAAGACATTCCTAGCTGATAGTGATACTGCCCATGAGGAAGTAAGCAGCTGGAGTGTGTTTGACATGACTGGGTGCCTTCCTGGGCTCAGCTCCTCAAGGGGACTTTCTACTCAAAGTAGGCCCATTGCCTACTTGGGGAGAGGGTATGGAAGGTTTGCTTCCAAATGGCGAAAAGGTGGAGCAAATCTAGCTTTGTCAGAGGTACGTAAAGTGCAATTTAATGGATTTTCAAGCTGTTGCCAGGCAACACCGCTTCAGGGTCCCCTCTCCCAGAAGAAAACAGGTGCCCTGTTGCCCCTAGGTCTGGTATGCAGATTCACACACAGGATGTGTCCCCACAGGAGCCAAGAGTTTTCCTACCAGGCCTAGGCTTACTAGAGCTCTACTATAGAGCAAGGGGGATGGAACAGAAGTGTGGATGTGACTTTGCCTTTACCTTTGACTGTGAGGCCCCTCCATAAGGTCCCAGGCGAAATTGCCCTCGCCCTTGCCCTAACCCTAACCCCAACACGACACCCTAACCCTAACCAACACCGTAACCCTATCCCAGAACCTAACACCAACCCGACCCCCTAACCCTAACCTGACACACTAACCCTAATGCATCATCCCAACCCTAACCTGACACCTTCACCCCTCAGCCCTCACCCTCACCCACACCCCTAACTTCTAACCCCTAAGCCACAATGTAACCCACACCCTAATCCACACCCTTAACCTAACCCACACCCTCCCCCCCACCCTACTCACATCCTCAACCCTAGACTTAACCTGCATCATCTTCAATTTCAGCACTTCTCATGCATCACAAAAGACAAGGGAGTCATATTTCAAACGTGAATCCAAGACCCATTAACCACATAACAGGAATATAAACACTGTGAACACATCATTTAAATCACTTGCACCACCAAATACCTCTCCACCACATATCATATCAATAACAGTGGAACTCATGTATGCCATACATATTGTAACATAGCAATCTAATACCCAACAGTAATCTGGGTAATTATATACACAAGATATATTTAAACCAAAAATATTTAAACAAATTCCAGTTTTTACGATGGTTTTAATCCTCGCAAAAGTAGGATTAACAGCATGTTTTTCCACTAGGATCCAAAGCATTGAGCAAAATTGCCGAGGTCCAGCCCCAGCAGGACCAGGAATACCCAAGGGATGAGTGGCGTCAGCGAGGAAGAAGACAGACAGAAGACACACAGATGTTCCATAGAAGAGGTAGCTTTTTTTTTTTAATTTTTAGTTTTTTCAGTTTTTTTTTTTTTTTAATTTTATTTTATTAGTTGGAGGCCAATTACTTCACAACATTTCAGTGGGTTTTGTCATACATTGACACGAATCAGCCATAGAGTTACACGTATTCCCCATCCCGATCCCCCCTCCCACCTCCCTCTCCACCCGACTCCTCTGGGTCCTCCCAGTGCACCAGGCCCGAGCACTCGTCTCATGCATCTCACCTGGGCTAGTGATCTCTTTCACCATAGATAAAATACATGCTGTTCTTTTGAAACATCCCACCCTCACCTTCTCCCACAGAGTCCAAAAGTCTGTTCTGTACTTCTGTGTCTCTTTTTCTGTTTTGCATATAGGGTTATCATTACCATCTTTCTAAATTCCATATATATGTGTTAGTATGCTGTAATGTTCTTTATTTTTCTGGCTTACTTCACTCTGAATAATGGGCTCCAGTTTCATCCATCTCATTAGAACTGATTCAAATGAATTCTTTTTAATGGCTGAGTAATATTCCATGGTGTATATGTACCACAGCTTCCTTATCCATTCATCTGCTGATGGGCATCTAGGCTGCTTCCATGTCCTGGCTATTATAAACAGTGCTGCGATGAACAATGGGGTGCACGTGTCTCTTTCAGATCTGGTTTCCGTGGTGTGTATGCCCAGAAGTGGTATTGCTGGGTCAAATGGCAGTTCTATTTCCAGTTTTTTAAGAAATCTCCACACTGTTTTCCATAGTGGCTGTACTAGTTTGCATTCCCACCAACAGTGTAAGAGGGTTCCCTTTTCTCCACACCCACTCCAGCATTTATTGCTTGTAGACTTTTGGATAGCAGCCATCCTGACTGGTGTGTAATGGTACCTCATTGTGGTTTTGATTTGCATTTCTCTAATAATGAGTGATGTTGAGCATCTTTTCATGTGTTTGTTAGCCATCTGTATGTCTTCTTTGGAGAAATGTCTGTTTAGTTCTTTGGCCCATTTTTTGATTGGGTCATTTATTTTTCTGGAATTGAGCTTCAGGAGTTTCTTGTATATTTTTGAGATTAATCCTTTGTCTGTTTCTTCATTTGCTATTATTTTCTCCCAATCTGAGGGCTGTCTTTTCACCTTACTTATAGTTTCCTTTGTAGTGCAGAAGCTTTTAAGTTTCATTAGGTCCCATTTGTTTATTTTTGCTTTTATTTCCAATATTCTGGGAGGTGGGTCATAGAGGACCCTGCTGTGATTCATGTCGGAGAGTGTTTTGCCTAAGTTCTCCTCTAGGAGTTTTATAGTTTCTGGTCTTACATTTAGATCTTTAATCCATTTTGAGTTTATTTTTGTGTGTGGTGTTAGAAAGTGTTCTAGTTTCATTCTTTTACAGGTGGTTGACCAGTTTTCCCAGCACCACTTGTTAAAGCAGTTGTCTTTTTTCCATTGTATATCCTTGCCTCCTTTGTCAAAGATAAGGTGTTCATAGGTTCGTGGATTTATCTCTAGGCTTTCTATTCTGTTCCATTGATCTATATTTCTGTCTTTGTGCCAGTACCATACTGTCTTGATGACTGTGGCTTTGTAGTAGAGACTGAAGTCAGACAGGTTGATTCCTCCAGTTCCATTCTTCTTTCTCAAGATTACTTTGGCTATTCGTGGTTTTCTGTATTTCCATACAAATTGTGAAATTATTTGTTCTAGTTCTGTGAAAAATACCGTTGGTAGTTTGATAGGGATTGCATTGAATCTATAGATTGCTTTGGGTAGAATAGCCATTTTGACAATATTGATTCTTCCAATCCATGAACACGGTATGTTTCTCCATCTGTTTGTGTCCTCTTTGATTTCTTTCATCAGTGTTTTATAGTTTTCTATGTACAGGTCTTTTGTTTCTTTAGGTAGATATACTCCTAAGTATTTTATTCTTTTTGTTGCAATGGAGAATGGTATTGTTTCCTTAATTTCTCTTTCTGTTTTTTCATTGTTAGTATATAGGAATGCAAGGGATTTCTGTGTGTTAATTTTATATCCTGCAACTTTACTATATTCATTGGTTAGCTCTAGTAATTTTCTGGAAGAGTATTTAGGGTTTTCTATGTAGAGGATCATGTCAACTGCAAACAACGAGAGTTTCACTTCTTCTTTTCCTATCTGGATTCCTTTTACTTCTTTTTCTGCTCTGATTGCTGTGGCCAAAACTTCCAAGACTATGTTGAATAATAGTGGTGAGAGTGGGCACCCTTGTCTTGTTCCTGATTTCAGGGGAAATGCTTTCAATTTTTCACCATTGAGGGTGATGCTTGCTGTGGGTTTGTCATATATAGCTTTTATTATGTTGAGGTATGTTCCCTCTATTCCTGCTTTCTGGAGAGTTTTAATCATAAATGAGTGTTGAATTTTGTCAAAGGCTTTCTCTGCATCTATTGAGATAATCGTATGGTTTTTATCTTTCAATTTGTTAATGTGGTGTATTACATTGATTGATTTGCAGATATTGAAGAATCCTTGCATTCCTGGGATAAAGCCCACTTGGTCATGGTGTATGATTTTTTTAAGATGTTGTTGGATTCTATTTGCTAGAATTTTGCTAAGGATTTTTGCATCTATGTTCATCAGTGATATTGGCCTGTAGTTTTCTTTTTTTGTGGCATCTTTGTGTGGTTTTGGAATTAGGGTGATGGTGGCCTCATAGAATGAGTTTGGAAGTTTACCTTCTTCTGCAATTTTCTGGAAGAGTTTGAGTAAGATAGGTGTTAGCTCTTCTCTAAATTTTTGGTAGAATTCAGCTGTGAAGCCATCTGGTACTGGGCTTTTGTTTCCTGGAAGATTTTTGATTACAGTTTCGATTTCCTTGCTTGTGATGGGTCTGTTAAGATCTTCTATTTCTTCCTGGTTCAGTCTTGGAAAGTTATACTTTTCTAAAATTTGTCCATTTCATCCAAGTTGTCAATTTTATTGGCATAGAGCTGCTGGTAGTAGTCTCTTATGATCCTTTGTATTTCAGTGTTGTCTGTTGTGATCTCACCCTTTTCATTTCTTATTTTGTTAATTTGGTTCTTCTCTCTTTGTTTCTTAATGAGTCTTGCTAATGGTTTGTCAATTTTGTTTATTTTTTCAAAAAACCAGCTTTTAGCTTTGTTGATTTTTGCTATGGTCTCTTTAGTTTCTTTTGCATTTATTTCTGCCCTAATTTTTAAGATTTCTTTTCTTCTGCTAACCCTGGGGTTTTTCATTTCTTCCTTCTCTAATTGCTTTAGGTGTAGAGTTAGGTTATTTATTTGGCTTTTTTCTTGTTTCTTGATGTAAGCCTGTAATGCTATGAACCTTCCCCTTAGCACTGCTTTTACAGTGTCCCATAGGTTTTGGGTTGTTGTGTTTTCATTTTCATTCATTTCTATACATATTTTGATTTCTTCTATGATTTTTTGGTTATTCAGAAGCGTGTTATTTAGCCTCCATATGTTTGAATTTTTAACAATTTTTTTCCTGTAATTGAGATCTAATCTTACTGCACTGTGGTCAGAAAAGATGACTGGGATGATTTCAATTTTTCTGAATTTTCCAAGACCAGATTTATGGCCCAGGATGTGATCTATTCTGGAGAATGTTCCGTGTGGACTTGAGAAAAAGGTGAAATTGATTGTTTTGGGGTGAAATGTCCTATAGATATCAATTAGGTCTAGCTGGTCCATTGTATCATTTAAGGTTTGTGTTTCCTTTTTGATTTTCTGTTTAGTTGATCTATCCATAGTTGTGAGTGGGGTATTAAAGTCTCCCACTATTATTGTGTTACTATTCATTTCCTCTTTCATACTCATTAGCGTTTGCCGTACATATTGCGGTGCTCCTATGTTGGGTGCATATATATTTATAATTGTTATATCTTCTTCTTGGATTGATCCTTTGATCATTATGTAGTGTCCTTCTTTGTCTCTTTTCACATCCTTTATTTGAAAGTCTATTTTATCTGATATGAGTATTGTGACTCCTGCTTTCTTTTGGTCTCCATTTGCGTGAAATATTTTTTTCCAGCCCTTCACTTTTAGTCTGTATGTGTCTCTGGTTTTGAGGTGGGTCTCTTGTAGACAGCATATATAAGGGTCTTGTTTTTGTATCCATTCAGCCAATCTTTGTCTTTTGGTTGGGGCATTCAACCCATTTACATTTAAGGTAATTATTGATAGGTGTGGTCCCGTTGCCATTTACTTTGTTGTTTTGGGTTCATGTTTATACAACATTTCTGCATTTCCTGTCTAGAGAAGGTCCTTTAGCATTTGTTGAAGAGCTGGTTTGGTGGTGCTGAATTCTCTCAGCTTTTGCTTGTCTGTAAAGCTTTTGATTTCTCCATATCTGAATGAGATCCTTGCTGGGTACAGTAATCTAGGTTGTAGATTATTTTCTTTCATTACTTTCATTATGTCCTGCCATTCCCTTCTGGCCTGGAAGGTTTCTATTGGTAGATCAGCTGTTATCCTTATGGGAATTCCTTTGTGTGTTATTTGTTGTTTCTCCCTTGCTGCTTTTAGTATTTGTTCTTTGTGTTTGATCTTTGTTAATTTGATTAATATGTGTCTTGGAGTGTTTCGCCTTGGGTTTATCCTGTTTGGCACTCTCTGGGTTTCTTGGACTTGGGTGGCTATTTCCTTCCCCATTTTAGGGAAGTTTTCAGCTATTATCTCCTCGAGTATTTTCTCATGGCCTTTCTTTTTGTCTTCTTCTTCTGGGACTCCTATGATTCGAATGTTGGGGCGTTTCACATTGTCCCAGAGGTCCCTGAGGTTGTCCTCATTTCTTTTGATCATTTTTTCTTCTTTCCTCTCTGCTTCATTTATTTCCAATATTCTATTGTCTACCTCACTTATCCTATCTTCTCTCTCCGTTATTCTACTCTTGGTTCGCTCCAAAGTGTTTTTGATCTCATTCATTGCATTATTCATTTTTAATTGACTCTCTTTTATTTCTTCTAGGTCGTTGTTAAGCATTTCCTGCATCTTTTCAATCTTTGTCTCCAGGCTATTTATCTGTAACTCCATTTTGTTTTCAAGATTTGGATCATTTTTATTATCATTATTCTAAATTGTTTTTCAGATAGATTCCCTATCTCCACCTCTTTTGTTTACCTGGTGGGCACTTGTCATATTCCTTTACCTGTTGGGTATTGCACTGTTCTTGCACTAGTGCACATGGCAAGTATTAGGTTCAGTTTCTAAGTGAGCAACTAATGGTTACATTCACAGCTGGCCACTGAGGTCTTAATGGGAGAGGCGAACCCAGCTCTGTAAAGCAGTAGCCAACATGAAATCAGCTATTGTGATTGTAGCCAAATTCCTTGAATTTGTAGTGTTATTTGCTGTGTTCTTCAAGAAGACGCCTTCGCCCTGCCAGTAAGACATATTTCCATAACACATAGCCATGCACTCAATCGATGTGCATCCTCCAGTAAAGCCCAGCCCCGATGTCTTAGAGGAGCCTCTCTGCCCATTGTCATAAGCCAGTCTAATTTTGTCTGAGACTATGAAAACTCAATGTCTTTATTACGCTTGTGCTTCAGACGGGAGGTATGAGAAGGCACTTCTGAAGGTTTATTCCTACCAGTCATTGTCATTTCTACCGAGTCTTTTTTTTTTTTGTTGTTGTTGTTGTTGTTGTTTTATTAGTTCTACCAGTTTCTTGCTACCAACCCGTCTCCCTCCACCCTCGTGCACACACGATCAGTCATGGAATCCCGTGGACTTCAGCCCGCCAGACTCCTCTGTCCATGGATTTTTCCAGCCAAGAATACTGGAGTGGGTTGCCATTTCCTTCTCCATGTATGGAGTCTTTAAAGATTCCGTCACTGAGGTTTTGCTTCTCCACTTGTACATGCCCTTTCTCCCTAAGTGCAGTAGAAGTCATCCCCACATCCAAACATGTCTGTCTTCCGAAGTCTGCAGAATGTTTTGCTTGAGCTCACCACAGCGTCAGGATATTCTAGAAAGCCTTCTGATTGCAGTCTCCTCAGGAGGTTACAAGTGTTTCAAACCTCAGGATTTTACAAAGCACTTTTTACAACCTCAGCTGAAAGGGAAGTCAACACTCAGTGAAAGTCACAGGCTTCCATGGCCTGGACTTGATTATGGGTTGTGCTTTCATAATCATCGTGTTTCATATACCAACTAAGATGTCACTGAGAATTTTTTTTTTCCTCATCTTTCTATCTTTCATGTTTATTTAGATATATTAAGGGTTTTCCTATATACCTTCCGTTAGGGATGAGGGTCTTAAGTCAGTAGAACTTACAGCAAGTGACTTCCAGTTAGCTGTGTTAGGACAGGAAAAAGAATGACCAACTGCTGGATTCTTAAGATTATGTACGAAAACATTATTCGTTTTCCTGTGTGCAGTCATCCAATACTAACTTTGTGAAGTAGGCATTCAGAAAAATCACAAAACCGCCTAACTACTAGGCGGTATCCCATGCAAGTACTGACCAGGCCCGGCCCTACTCAATTTCCCAGATCAGAGGCTATAGAGCACGTTCAGGGTGCTATGGCCTTAGACCGAGGCGGCTGTCAGGCGCCCCAAGAGCTCTGTGTTGCGCCTCCCTTGCGTTCTGACCTGCCCTTCGGGCCTGGGGCCACAGCTCTCGAGCTGGCGCGCGCTGCACTTGAGCCGCACGACCCGCGACCGGACTCCGACCAACCAGGGTCGGCAGCTCGGGGGCCAGCGGAGGGCGCCACGGCCCCGCACTTCGCCAGCCCCAGCCAGCACCCGTCTGGCCCGGCCGGGGCCTGGCGTGCCTGCGGGACCTGGGGTGGGGGGAGTGTGGGTGGGTCGAGCAGCGAGGACGTCTCGGTGCCCCCTCACACCCTGCCCCCCACCATCCCGTTCGCTGATCATGGTGACGTGGCTCGGACGGGCGGGGCTTCGGCCCGGGTCCGCGGTCCCCGGAGCCTCCTGCGGGCTTAGAGGCAGCCCAGCCGGGGCCCCAGCCGCACATCCTGCCCGCTGCGCAAACCCCCTGGAGCGCCTCAGCCCCGCCTTTTCGCCCTACCGAGACCCGCCCTGCCCCCACTCTGCCGGCCCAGCACAAGTCTTTCCGGAGAGAGCAGGCAAGCGAAAGCCAGGCACAGGGACAGGCACTCGCAAGCACCCACGCCAGGTGAGACAGAGGCAGAAAGAGACGAGGGTTCAGAGAGAGACTCGAAGACAGCATGTGGGCCGGGGGGGCCTCGGGCAGCATGCCGGGCAGCTGCAGAGGCCACCCGGCCCTGAGCAGCGAATGCGATGGGGGCAGGGGGAAGCCGCTGAGTAGGGGCGGGCCTGGAGAGGCCCACGGTGCGAGGGCACCTGAGATCTCCTTGCTCCCTGCCCCGCCCTGTCCTCCCAACCCCCTGCACGCACGCCACGCCAGGGCGCGCTGACACTAGCTTCTCCGGAGTTTGCTCACCTGAATTTCTATCCTTGTGCTCAACTGAGTGATGACAGTGTATTGAACAGCTAGGTCATTTCCAAATAAATTAAGCTTAGTGTTTCACAGGACACCAGGGTATGAATGCAGAGACCAGCACGGATGCATGGACACCAACCTTGGTAACTGAACAACCAATGGGAAATTACTGTCTGACTCAGGAGAGAGAAAGAAACCCGAACAGAAGGAATGAAACGAACAGAAAGACAAACTTTGCAACTCACACCCTAATTCAATTACAAAAAAAAAATAAAAATAAAAAACAACACTATAACCATTTCAGAAAAACAATAGACTTCTCCATGACCTTTGGTCGGGTGAGGAGTTTTAGCACACGACAAAAAAAGCCACTTTTTCCAAATCGTGAATATGTTAGTTCACACATTGACTTTTACATTGAAATGTGTAACAAATAACCTTAAAATCATTGACTCACTACATAAGCATGGAAGTATTTTAAACATAAAATATGTTCTATAGTATTCAGGAAGCATTTGGCACATGTCTCACTGTATGAGACCCAAAACTGGAACTTATTTGAAGAGTCAGGATAGTCTAAAAATGAATCTCTAACTAAAAGTAATACACAGGATTATTGTAGATAAAAAAGGTTAAAGAAGAGAAACTAGAAATCGGTCAATAAATGTTTTAGGGGTTAGCTTAGACTGACTAGCCTCTGCGTGACTTTTTAAATTTTTCATGTTTGCATCTTCCAAATTTTCCATGCTGAGAATAGTACTTTGATATCAGTTTCGAAATCAGTCTCACACTAAAGACAGTACGACTGGAATAAGAAATAAAAAATGCATGGGGGGAAAAAATTGCTTGAACTAAAGGTGGTACTGATGAAATTATTTGCAGGGAAGCCAAGGAGTCACAGATGTAGAGAACAGACTTATCGACATGGGCAAGGGGGAGGAAGGAGAGGGTGAGATGAATGCAGAGTAACATGAAAAGATATTACCATACGTAAAAACAGATGCCAATGAAATTTGCTGTATGACTCAGGGGACTCAAACAGGGGCTCTGCAACAAGCTAGGGGTGGAATGAGGAGGGAAATGGAGAGAGGTTCAGGAGGGAGGAAACATATATATACCAGTGGCTCATTCATGCTGATGTTTGGCAACAAAATTCTGTAAAGCAACTATTCTTCAATTGAAATAAAAATTCGTGTTTGGACTTATCAAACAAGGTCTTGTGTACTTCTAGCATGGCCTTCTGTTTCGTGCTGCCTCCCTTAGCTCATTCTTCCATATCATTAAACAGACTAGTCAAGTTTTTGCCAAAAATATCTTGAGCTCCTGCATTATGCTGATCCACTGCCTTCTCACGATCCAGTTTAGAATGGTGACCAAAGAAACCTTTTGTCGTGTCTTCAAGTATTTGAGGCCACACTATGTGACTGTTAAAAATAAATGTGGATAAGACGGATATGACCAAAGCAATCTAATGACAATATCTTTGCTTCATTCAAGACTTCTGCAGAGAACTAGTAAATTTTATATATAGTACCAGAAGAATTTTTTAAATGCATGCCAACGATTATATCTCCTCCGCTAGCCATCTGGACAAGGAAAACTGAGTTTACCAATCAATGTCCATAGTTATGCTTCCTCACCGATTTTTACCCAATATGTTTTACTCAGGCAGGGGACCCTGATTCAGTTCCTGGGTCAGGAAGTTCCGCTGGAGAAGGGATAGTCTACCCACTCCAGTATTAGTGGGCTTTCCTTGTGGCTCAGTTGGTAAAGAATCATTCCTCATTCACAAGACTAGCTCAACTCCTCTCAAAGCAAATACAGGATGGTAATAACTATGCAGGACAAAGCTGATTCTGTATATTTAAAGTACTCACTCATGAGCTTGACAGAGGTACTAGATCTGTTACCACATTTCTTTTTCTAAGTAATATCCGCATGTGCAGGTGAAAGTGGCTCAGTTCGTGTCTGACTCTTTGCGGCCCCAAGGACTATAGAGTCCGTGGAATTCTCTAGGCCAGAATACAGGAGTGGGTAGCATATCCCTTCTCCAGGAGATCTTCCCGACCCAGGACTGAAAGCGGGGTCTCCTGCGTTGCAGGCAGATTCTTTACCAACTGAGCTAGTAGGGCTTCCCTGGTCGCTCAGTTGCTAAAGAATATCTGCATAACTGTCTATCGATTTGGCATTAGCAATCTGTCTGTGAGCAGGGCCGGTCATAAGCAGCTTCTGTGAGAAATCAGAAGGATGTCTGTCTGACTTGCTTCTCCACGGAGCTTTCACTGTTCTTGGTCTAGTGCACATGGCAAGTATTAGTTTCGGTTTCTAAGTGAGAAAGTAATGGCTATTATCACAGCTGGCCACTGAGGTACTTAATGGGAGAGGCGAACTCAGCTCTGACAAGCAGTAGCCAACATGAAATCAGCTATTGTCATTGTAGAAAAGTTCCTTGAATTTGTAGTGTTATTTGCTGTGTTCTTCAAGAAGATGCCTTCACCCTGCCAGTAAGACATATTTCCATAACACATAGCCATGCACTCAATCGATGTGCATCCTCCAGTAAAGCCCAGCCCCGATGTCTTAGAGGAGCCTCTCTGCCCATTGTCATAAGCCAGTCTAATTTTGTGTGAGACCGTGAAAACTCAGTGTCTTTATTACGCTTGTGCTTATGACGGGAGGTCTGAGAAGGCACTTCTGAAGGATTATTCCTGCCAGTCGTTGTCATATTTATCGAGTCTTTATTTTATATTGTTTCTTATTTTTTACTTCTACCAGTTTCTTGCTACCAACCCGTCTCCCTCCACCCTCGTGCACACACGATCAGTCATGGAATCCCGTGGACTTCAGCCCGCCAGACTCCTCTGTCCATGGATTTTTCCAGGCAAGAATACTGGAGTGGGTTGCCATTTCCTTCTCCATGTATGGAGTCTTTAAAGATTCCGTCACTGAAGTGTTGCTTCTCAAATTGTATATGCAATTTCTCCCTAAGTGCAGTAGAAGTCATCCCCACTTCCCAACATGTCTGTCTTCCGACCTCTGGAGAATGTATTGCTTGAGTTCACCACAGCGTCATTATATTCTAGAAAGCCTTCTGATTGCAGTCTCTTCAGGAGGTTACAAGTGTTAAACCTCAGGATTTTACAAAGCACTTTTTACAACCTCAGCTGAAAGGGAAGTCAGCACTCAGTGAAAGTCACAGGCTTCCATGGCCTGGACTTGATTATGGGTTGTGCTTTCATAATCATCGTGTTTCATATATCAACTAAGATGTCACTGAGAATTTTTTTTTTCTCATCGTTCTATCTTTCATGTTTATTTAGATATATTAAGGGTTTTCCTATATATACTCCATTAGGGATGAGGTTGTTAAGTCAGTAGAACTTACTGCACCTGACATCCAGTTAGCTGTGTTAGGACAGGAAAAAGAATGACCAGCTGCTAGATTCTTAAGGTTATGTGTGAAAACATTATTCGTTTTCCTGTTTGCAGTCATCTGATTCTAACTTTCTGAAGTAGACATTCAGAAAAATCACAAAACCGCCTAACTACAAGGCGGTCTCCCATGCAAGTACTGACCAGGCCCGGCCCTACTCAATTTCCCAGATCAGAGGAGATAGGGCACGTTCAGGGTGCTATGGCCTTAAACCGAGGCGGCTGTCAGGCGCCCCAAGAGCTCCGCGTTGCGCCTCCCTTGCATTCTGACCTGCCCTTCGGGCCTGGGGCCACAGCTCCCGACCTGGCACGCGCCGCACTTGAGCCGCACGACCCGCGACTGGACTCCGACCAACCAGGGCCGGCAGCTCGGGGGCCAGCGGAGGGCGCCACGGCCCCGCACATCGCCAGCCCCGGCCAGCACCCGTCTTGCCCGGCCGGGGCCTGGCATACCTGCGGGACCTGGGGTGGGGGGAGGGGGGGTGGGTAGACCAGCGAGGACGTCTCGGTGCCCCCTCACCCCCTGCCCCCCACCATCACTTTCGCTGCTCAGGGTGACGTGGCTCCGGACGAGCGGGGCTTCGGCCTGAGCCCGCGGTCCCCGGAGCCTCCTGCGGCCTTAGAGGCAGCCAAGCCGGGGCCCCAGGCGCAATCCTGCCCGCTGCACAAACCCCCTGGAGCGCCTCAGCCCCGCCTTTTCGCCCTACCGAGACCCGCCCTGCCCCCATTCTGCCGGCCCAGCACAAGTCTTTCCTGAGAGAGCAGGCAAGCGAAAGCCAGGCACACGGACAGGCACTCGCACGCACCCACGCCAGGTGAGACAGAGGCAGAAAGAGACGAGGGCTCAGAGAGAGACTCGAAGACAGCTTTTGGGCAGGGGGGGACTCGGGCAGGATGCCGGGCAGCTGCAGAGGCCACCCGGCCCTGAGAAGCGAATGCGATGGGGGCAGGGGGAAGCCGCTGAGTAGGGGCGGGCCTGGAGAGGCCCAGGGTGCGAGGGCACCTGAGATCTCCTTGCTCCGCGCCCTGCCCCCGTCTTCCCAACCCCTTGCACGCACGCCAGGCCGGGGCGCTGACACTAGCTTCTCCGGAGTTTGGTCACCTGAATTTCTATCCTTGTGCTCAACTGAGTGATGACAGTGTATTGAACAGCTAGGTCATTTCCAAATAAATTAAGCTTAGTGTTTCACAGGACACCCGGACATGAATGCAGAGACCAGCACGGATGCATGGACACCAACCTTGGTAACTGGACAACCAATGGGAAATTACTGTCTGACTCAGGAGAGAGAAAGAAACCCAAACAGATGGAATGAAATGAACAGAAACACAAACTTTGCAACTCAAACCCTAATTCAATTACAAAAAAAAAAAAAAAGAAAAAAAAAAAAAAAAAACCAACAACACTATAAACATTTTAGAAAAACAATAGTCTTCTCCATGACCTTTGGTCGGGTGAGGAGTTCTAGCACACGACAAAAAAAGCCACCTTTTCCAAATCTTGAATATGTTAGTTCACACATTGACTTTTACATTGAAATGTGTAACAATTATACTTAAAATCATTGACTCACTACATAAGCCTGGAAGTATTTTAAACATAAAATATATTCTATAGTATTCAGGAAGCATTTGGCACATGTCTCACTGTATGAGACCTAAAACTGGAAGTTAGTTGAAGATTCAGGATAGTCTAAAAATGAATCCCTAACTAAAAGGAATACACAGGATTATTGTAGATAAAAAAGGTTAAAGAAGAGAAACTAGAAATCAGTCAATACATGTTTTAGGGGTTAGCTCAGAGTGGCTAGCCTCTGCGTGACTTTTTAAATTTTCCATGTTGCATCTTCCAAATTTTCCATGCTGAGAATAATACTTTCATATCAGTTTCGAAATCAGTCTCACACTAAAGACAGTAAGACTGGAATAAGAAATAAGTAATGCTTGGGGGGGAAAAATGCTTGAACTAAAGGTGGTACTGATGAAATTATTTGCAGGGCAGCAAAGGAGTCACAGATGTAGAGAACGGACTTATGGACATGGGCAAGGGGGAGGAAGGAGAGGGTCAGATGAATGCAGAGTAACATGAAAATATATTACCTTACGTAAAAACAGATGCCAATGAAATTTGCTGTATGACTCAGGGGCTCTGCAACAAGCTAGGGGTGGAAAGGGGAGGGAAATGGAAGAGAGGTTCAGGAGGGAGGAGACATATGTATACCTGTGGCTCATTCATGCTGATGTTTGGCAACAAAATTCTGTAAAGCAACTATCCTTCAATTGAAAGAAAAAGTCATGTTTGGACTTACCAAACAAGGTCTTGTGTACTTCTTGCATGGCCTTCTGTTTCGTGCTGCCACCCTTAACTCATTCTTCCATATCATTAAACAGACTAGTCAAGTTTTTGCCAAAAATATTTTGAGCTCCTGCATTATGCTGATCCACTGCCTCCTCATGATCCAGTTTAGAATGGAGACCAAAGAAACCTTTTGTCGTGTCTTCAAGTATTTGAGGCCACACTATGTGACTTTTAAAAATAAATGTGGATAAGACGGATATGACCAAAGCAATCTAATGACAATATCTGTGCTTCATTCAAGACTTCTGCAGAGAACTAGTAAATTTTATATATAGTATCAGAAGAATTTTTTAAATGCATGCCAACGTTTATTTCTCCTCCGCTAGCCATATGGACAAGGAAAACTGAGTTTACCAATCAATGTCCATAGTTATGCTTCCTCACCGATTTTTACCCAATATGTGTTACTCAGGCAGGAGACCCTGGTTCAGTTCCTGGGTCAGGAAGATCCGCTGGACAAGGGATAGGCTACACACTCCAGTAGTAGTGGGCTTTCCTTGTGGCTCAGTTGGTAAAGAATCATTCCTCTTTCACAAGACTAGCTCAACTCCTTTCAAAGCAAATACAGGATGGTAATAACTATGCAGGACAAAGCTGATTCTGTATATTTATAGTACTCACTCATGAGCTTGACAGAGGTACTAGATCTGTTACCACATTTCTTGTTCTAAGTAATCTCCTCATGTGCAGGTGAAAGTGGCTCAGTTCGTGCCTGACTCTTTGCGGCCCCATAGACTATAGAGTCCGTGGAATTCTCTAGGCCAGAATACTGGAGTGGGTAGCATATCCCTTCTCCAGGAGATCTTCCCGACCCAGGACTGAAAGTGGGGTCTCCTGCATTGCAGGCAAATTCTTTACCAACTGAGGTAGTAGGGCTTCCCTGGTCGCTCAGTTGCTAAAGAATATCTGCATAACTTGGCATTAGCAAACAGTCTGTGAGCAGGGCCGGTCATAAGCAGCTTCTGTGAGAAAACAGAAGCATGTCTGTCTGACTTGCTTCTCCGCGGAGCTTTCAGTGTTCTTGCGCTAGTGCACATGGCAAGTATTAGGTTCGGTTTCTAAGTGAGAAACTAATGGCTACATTCACAGCTGGCCACTGAGGTACTTAATGTGAGAGGCGAACCCAGCTCTGCCAAGCAGTAGCCAACATGAAATCAGCTATTGTCATTGTAGCCATTTTCCTTGAATTTGTAGTGTTATTTGCTGAGTTATTCAAGAAGATGCCTTCACATTTCCAGTAAGACATATTTCCATAACATATAGCCATGCACTCTATCGATGTGCATCAACCAGTAAAGCCCAGCCCCAATGTCTTAGAGGCGCCTCTCTGCCCATTGTCATAAGCCAGTCGAATTTTGTGTGAGACCGTGAAAACTCAGTGTCTTTATTACGCTTGTGCTTCTGACGGGAGGTCTGAGAAGGCACTTCTGAAGGTTTATTCCTACCAGTCGTTGTCATATTTATCGAGTTTTTATTTTATATTTTTTCTTATTTTTTACTTCTACCAGTTTCTTGCTACCAACCCGTCTCCCTCCACCATCGTGCACACACGATCAGTCATGGAATCCCGTGGACTTCAGCCCGCCAGACTCCTCTGTCCATGGATTTTTCCAGGCAAGAATACTGGAGTGGGTTGCCATTTTCTTTTCCATGTATGGAGTCTTTAAAGATTCCGTCACTGTGGTGTTACTTCTCCACTTGTACATGCCATTTCTCCCTAAGTGCAGTAGAAGTCATCCCCACTTCCCAACATGTCTGTCTTCCGACCTCTGCAGATGTATTGCATGAGCTCACCACAGGGTCAGGATATTCTAGAAACCCTTCTGATTGCAGTCTCTTCAGGAGGTTACAAGTGCTTCAAACCTCAGGATTTTACTAAGCACTTTTTACAACCTCAGCTGAAAGGGAAGTCAACACTCAGTGAAACTCACAGGCTTCCATGGCCTGGACTTGATTATGGGTTGTGCTTTCATAATCATCATGTTTCATGTACCAACTAAGATGTCACTGAGAATTTTTTTTTTTTTCTCATCGTTCTATCTTTCATGTTTATTTAGATATACTATGGGTTTTCCTATATACCTTCCGTTAGGGATGAGGGTCTTACGTCAGTAGAACTGACTGCACCTGACTTCCAGTTAGCTGTGTTAGGACAGGAAAAAGAATGACCAGCTGCTGGATTCTTAAGTTTATGTACGAAAACATTATTCGTTTTCCTGTGTGCAGTCATCCAATTCTAACTTTCTGAAGTAGGCATTCAGAAAAATCACAAAACCGCCTAACTACTAGGCGGTCTCCCCTGCAAGTACTGACCAGGCCCGGCCCTACTCAATTTCCCAGATCAGAGGACATAGGGCACGTTCAGTGTGCTATGGCCTTAGACCGAGGAGGCTGTCAGGCCCCCCAAGAGCTCCGCGCGGCGCCTCCCATGCATTCTGACATGCCCTTCGGGCCTGGGGCCACAGCTCTCGACCTGGCGCGTGCTGCACTTGTGCCGCACGACCCGCGACTGGACTCCGACCAACCAGGGCCGGCAGCTCGGGGGCCAGCGGAGGGCGCCACGGCCCCGCACACCGCCAGCCCCGGCCAGCACCCGTCTGGCCCGGCCGGGGCCTGGCATGCCTGCGGGACCTGGGGTGGGGGGAGGGGGGGTGGGTAGAGCAGCGAGGACGTCTCGGTGC